>NC_134532.1:52732372-53035705 GCF_050624435.1 Tenrec ecaudatus
ACTTGGACTATCTAGGTTACCTAGCAGGCACTTGGACTATGTAGGTTACCTATCGGACACTTGGACGATTTAGGTAAACTATCGGGCACTTGGACTATCTAGGTTAACTAGCGGGCCCTTGGACTATCTAGGTTAACTAGCGGGCACTTGAACTATGTAGTTTCCCTAGCGGGCATTTGGACTATCTAGGTTACTTAGCGGGCACTTGGATTATCTAGGTTACCTAGCGAGCACTTGGACTGTCTAAGTTACCTAGCAGGCACTTTGACAATCTAGGTTAACTAACGGGCACTTGGACTATGTAGGTTGCCTAGCGGGCACTTGGATTATGTAGGTTCCCTAGCGGGCACTTGGACTATCTAGGTTAACGAACGGGCACTTGGACTATGTATGTTGCCTAGCGGGCACTTGGACTATCTAGGTTAGCTAACGGGCACTTGGACTATCTAGGTTAACTCGCGGGAACTTGGATAATGTAGGTTACCTAGCAGGCACTCGGACTATCTAGGTTACCTAACGGGCACTTTCACAATCTAGGTTACCTAGCTGGCACTTGGACTATATAGGTTACCTAGCTGGCACTTGGACTATATAGGTTACCTAGATAGCACTTGGATTATATAGGTTCCCTAGGGGGCACTTGCACTATCTAGGTTACCTAGCGGGCACTTGGACTATGGAGGTTAACGAACGGGCACTTGGACTATGTAGGTTACCTAGCAGGCACTTGGACTATTTAGGTTACCTAGCAGGCACTTTGACTATCTAGGTTAACTAACGGACACTTGGACTATGAAAGTTGCCTAGCGAGCACTTGGACTATGTAGGTTCCCTATCGGGTACTTGGACTGTCTAGGTTACCTAGTGGGCACTTGGACTATGTACGTTCCCTAGCGGGCACTTGGGCTATCTACGTTACCTAGCGGGCACTTGGACTATGTAGGTTAACGAACGGGCACTTGGACTATGTAGTTTACCTAGCAGGCACTTGGACTATGTATGTTAACTAGCGGGCACTTGTACTCTCTAGGTTACCTAGCGGGCACTTGGACTATGTACCTTCCCTAGCGGGCACGTGGACTATCTATGTTAACTAGCGGGCACTTGGACTATGTAGGTTACCTAGCAGACACTTGCACTATGTAGGTTACCTAGCGGGCATTTGGAATATGTAGGTTAACTAGAGGACATTTGGACGATCTAGGTTAACTAGCGGGCACTTGGACGATCTAGGTTAACTAACGGGCACTTGGACTATCAAAGTTAACAGCGAGCCCTTGGACTATCTAGGTTAACTAGCGGGCCCTTGGACTATCTAGATTACCTAGATAGCACTTGGAATATATAGGTTCCCTAGCGGACACTTGGACTATCTAGGTTATCGATCGGGCACTTGGACTATGCAAGTAACCTAGCGGGCACTTGGACTGTCTAGGTTTCATAGCGGGCACTTGGACTTCTAGGTTAACGAACGGGCACTTGGAATATGTATGTTGCCTAGCGGGCACTTGGACAATCTAGGTTAGGTAACGGGCACTTGGGCTATCTAGGTTATATAGTTGGAACTTGGAAAATGTAGGTTACCTAGCAGGCACTTGGACTATATAGGTTACCTAGATAGCACTTGGACTATATAGTTTCCCTAGAGGGCACTTGGACTATATAGGTTAACGAACGGGCACTTGGACTATGCAGGTAACATAGCGGCACTTGGACTGTCTAGGTTACATAGCGGGCACTTGGACTTCTAGGTTAACGAACGGGCACGTGGACTATGTATGTTGCCTAGAGGGCACTTGGACTATCTAGGTTAGGTTACGGGCACTTGGACTATGTAGGTTACCTAGCGGGAACTTGGACTCTCTAGGTTACCTAACGGGTACTTGGACTGTCTAGGTTAACTAGTGGGCAATTGGACTGTCTAGGTTACCTAGTGGGCACTTGGACTATGTACGTTCCCTACCGGGCACTTCGGCTATCTACGTTACCTAGCTGGCACTTGGACTATGTAGGTTAACTAGCGGGCACTTGGATGATCTAGGTTAACTAGCGTGCACTTGGACTATGGAGGTTAACGAACGGGCACTTGGACTATGTAGTTTACCTAGCAGGCACTTGGACTATGAAGGTTAACTAGCGGGCACTTGCACTCTCTAGGTTACCTAGCGGGCACTTGGACTATGTACCTTCCATAGCGGGCACTTGGACTATGTAGGTTCCCTAACGGGCACTTGGACCATGTAGGTTCCCTAACGGGCACTTGGACTATGTAGGTTCCCTAGCGGTCACGTGGACTAAGGAGACTTCATAGAAGGCACTTGGACTATGTAGGTTAACAGGCGGGCACTTGGACTATCCAGGTTACCAAGCGGACACTTGGACTATGTAGGTTACCCAATGGGCACTTAGACTATCTAGGTAAACGAAGGGACACTTGGACTATGTAGGTTAGCTATCAGGCACTTGGACTATCTAGGTTACCTAGCAGGCACTTGGACTATGTAGGTTACCTATCGGACACTTGGACGATTTAGGTAAACTATCGGTCACTTGGACTATCTAGGTTAACTAGCGGGCCCTTGGACTATCTAGGTTAACTAGCGGGCACTTGAACTATGTAGTTTCCCTAGCGGACATTTGGACGATCTAGGTTACCTAGCGGGCACTTGGATTATCTAGGTTACCTAGCGAGCACTTGGACTGTCTAAGTTACCTAGCAGGCACTTTGACAATCTAGGTTAACTAACGGGCACTTGGACTATGTAGGTTGCTTAGCGGGCACTTGGATTATGTAAGTTCCCTAGCGGGCACTTGGACTATCTAGGTTAACGAATGGGCACTTGGACTATGTATGTTGCCTAGCGGGCACTTGGACTATCTAGGTTAGCTAACGGGCACTTGGACTATCTAGGTTAACTAGCGGGAACTTGGACAATGTAGGTTACCTAGCAGGCACTTGGACTATCTAGGTTACCTAACGGGCACTTTCACAATCTAGGTTACCTAGCTGGCACTTGGACTATGTAGGTTAACTAGCGGGCACTTGGACGATCTAGGTTAACTAGCGGGCACTTGGACTATATAGGTTACCTAGCGGGCACTTGGACTATGGAGGTTACCTAGCAGGCACTTGGAGATTTTGGTTACCTAGATAGCACTTGGACTATATAGGTTCCCTAGGGGGCACTTGGACTATCTAGGTTAACGAACGGGCACTTGGACTATGCAGGTAACCTAGCGGCACTTGGACTGTCTAGGTTACATAGCGGGCACTTGGACTTCTAGGTTAACGAACGGGCACTTGGACTATGTATGTTGCCTAGCGGGCACTTGGACTATCTAGGTTAGGTTACTGGCACTTGCGCTATCTAGGTTACCTAGTGGGAACATGGACAATGTAGGTTACCTAGCAGGCACTTGGACTATCTAGGTGACCTAAAGGGTACTTGGACTGTCTAGGTTAACTAGTGGGCAATTGGACTGTCTAGGTTACCTAGTGGGCACTTGGACTATGTACGTTCCCTAGCGGGCACTTGGGCTATCTACATTACCTAGCGGGCACTTGGACTATGTAGGTTAACGAACGGGCACTTGGACTATGTAGTTACCTAGCATGCACTTGGACTATGTAGGTTAACTAGCGGGCACTTGCACTCTCTAGGTTACCTAGCGGGCACTTGGACTATGTACCTTCCCTAGCGGGCACTTGGACTATCTATGTTAACTAGCGGGCACTTGGACTATGTAGGTTCCCTAACGGGCACTTGGACTATGTAGGTTCCCTAACGGTCACGTGGACTATGTAGACTTCATAGAAGGCACTTGGACTATGTAGGTTAACAGGCGGGCAAATGGACTTTCCAGGTTACCAAGCGGACACTTGGATTATGTTGGATACCCAATGGGCACTTGGACTATCTAGGTAAAAGAAGGGACCTTGGCCTATGTAGGTTAGCCATCAGGCACTTGGACTATGTAGGTTACCTATCGGACACTTGGACGATTTAGGTTAACTATCGGGCACTTGGACTATCTAGGTTAACTAGCGGGCACTTGGACTATCTAGGTTAACTAGCGGGCACTTGAACTATGTAGTTTCCCTAGCGGGCATTTGGATTATTTAGGTTACCTAGTGGGCACTTGGACTATGTAGGTTACCTAGCGGGCACTTGGACTACTTAGGTTAACTACAAGGCACTTGGACTATCAAGGTTACCTAGCGGGCCCTTGGACTATGTAGGTTACCAGCGGGCACTTGGACTATCTAGGTTAACGAACGTGCACTTGGACTAATTAGGTAACCTAGCGGGCACTTGGACTGTCTAGGTTACCTAGCGGGCACTTGGACTATCTAGGTTAACGAACCGGCACTTGGACTATGTAGGTTAACTAGCGGACACTTCGAATATCTAGGTTAGCTAATGGGCAATTAGACTATCTAGGTTACCTAGCGGGCACTTGGACTATGTAGGTTCCCTAGCGGGCACTTGGACTATTTAGGTTACCTAGCAGGCACTTTGACTATCTAGGTTAACTAACGGACACTTGGACTATGAAGGTTGCCTAGCGAGTACTTGGACTATGTAGTTTCCCTATCGGGTACTTGGACTGTCTAGGTTACCTAGTGGGCACTTGGACTATGTACGTTCCCTAGCGGGCACTTGGGCTATCTACGTTACCTAGCGGGCACTTGGACTATGTAGGTTAACGAACGGGCACTTGGACTATGTAGTTTACCTAGCAGGCACTTGGACTATGTATGTTAACTAGCGGGCACTTGCACTCTCTAGGTTACCTAGCGGGCACTTGGACTATGTACCTTCCCTAGCGGGCACGTGGACTATCTATGTTAACTAGCGGGCACTTGGACTATGTAGGTTACCTAGCAGACACTTGCACTATGTAGGTTACCTAGCGGGCATTTGGACTACGTAGGTTAACTAGAGGACATTTGGACGATCTAGGTTAACTAGCGGGCACTTGGACGATCTAGGTTAACTAACGGGCACTTGGACTATCAAAGTTAACAGCGAGCCCTTGGACTATCTAGGTTAACTAGCGGGCCCTTGGACTATCTAGATTACCTAGATAGCACTTGGAATATATAGGTTCCCTAGCGGACACTTGGACTATCTAGGTTATCGATCGGGCACTTGGACTATGCCAGTAACCTAGCGGGCACTTGGACTGTCTAGGTTACATAACGGGCACTTGGACTTCTAGGTTAACGAACGGGCACTTGGAATATGTATGTTGCCTAGCGGGCACTTGGACAATCTAGGTTAGGTAACGGGCACTTGGACTATCTAGGTTACCTAGCGGGAACTTGGACAATGTAGGTTACCTAGCAGGCACGTGGACTATCTAGGTTACCTAGCGGGCACTTGGACGATCTAGGTTACCTAGCGGGCCGTTGGACTATGTAGGTTACCTAGCGGGCACTTGGACGATCTAGGTTAACTAGCGGGCACTTGGACTATATAGGTTACCTAGCGGGCACTTGGACTATGGAGGTTACCTAGCAGGCACTTGGAGATTTTGGTTACCTAGATAGCACTTGGACTATATAGGTTCCCTAGGGGGCACTTGGACTATCTAGGTTAACGAACGGGCACTTGGACTATGCAGGTAACCTAGCGGCACTTGGACTGTCTAGGTTACATAGCGGGCACTTGGACTTCTAGGTTAACGAACGGGCACTTGGACTATGTATGTTGCCTAGCGGGCACTTGGACTATCTAGGTTAGGTTACTGGCACTTGCGCTATCTAGGTTACCTAGTGGGAACATGGACAATGTAGGTTACCTAGCAGGCACTTGGACTATCTAGGTGACCTAAAGGGTACTTGGACTGTCTAGGTTAACTAGTGGGCAATTGGACTGTCTAGGTTACCTAGTGGGCACTTGGACTATGTACGTTCCCTAGCGGGCACTTGGGCTATCTACATTACCTAGCGGGCACTTGGATTATGTAGGTTAACGAACGGGCACTTGGACTATGTAGTTACCTAGCATGCACTTGGACTATGTAGGTTAACTAGCGGGCACTTGCACTCTCTAGGTTACCTAGCGGGCACTTGGACTATGTACCTTCCCTAGCGGGCACTTGGACTATCTATGTTAACTAGCGGGCACTTGGACTATGTAGGTTCCCTAACGGGCACTTGGACTATGTAGGTTCCCTAACGGTCACGTGGACTATGTAGACTTCATAGAAGGCACTTGGACTATGTAGGTTAACAGGCGGGCAAATGGACTTTCCAGGTTACCAAGCGGACACTTGGATTATGTTGGATACCCAATGGGCACTTGGACTATCTAGGTAAAAGAAGGGACCTTGGCCTATGTAGGTTAGCCATCAGGCACTTGGACTATGTAGGTTACCTATCGAACACTTGGACGATTTAGGTTAACTATCGGGCACTTGGACTATCTAGGTTAACTAGCGGGCACTTGGACTATCTAGGTTAACTAGCGGGCACTTGAACTATGTAGTTTCCCTAGCGGGCATTTGGATTATTTAGGTTACCTAGTGGGCACTTGGACTATGTAGGTTACCTAGCGGGCACTTGGACTACTTAGGTTAACTACAAGGCACTTGGACTATCAAGGTTACCTAGCGGGCCCTTGGACTATGTAGGTTACCAGCGGGCACTTGGACTATCTAGGTTAACGAACGTGCACTTGGACTAATTAGGTAACCTAGCGGGCACTTGGACTGTCTAGGTTACCTAGCGGGCACTTGGACTATCTAGGTTAACGAACCGGCACTTGGACTATGTAGTTTAACTAGCGGACACTTCGAATATCTAGGTTAGCTAATGGGCAATTAGACTATCTAGGTTACCTAGCGGGCACTTGGACTATGTAGGTTCCCTAGCGGGCACTTGGACTATTTAGGTTACCTAGCAGGCACTTTGACTATCTAGGTTAACTAACGGACACTTGGACTATGAAGGTTGCCTAGCGAGTACTTGGACTATGTAGGTTCCCTATCGGGTACTTGGACTGTCTAGGTTACCTAGTGGGCACTTGGACTATGTACGTTCCCTAGCGGGCACTTGGGCTATCTACGTTACCTAGCGGGCACTTGGACTATGTAGGTTAACGAACGGGCACTTGGACTATGTAGTTTACCTAGCAGGCACTTGGACTATGTATGTTAACTAGCGGGCACTTGCACTCTCTAGGTTACCTAGCGGGCACTTGGACTATGTACCTTCCCTAGCGGGCACGTGGACTATCTATGTTAACTAGCGGGCACTTGGACTATGTAGGTTACCTGACAGACACTTGCACTATGTAGGTTACCTAGCGGGCATTTGGACTACGTAGGTTAACTAGAGGACATTTGGACGATCTAGGTTAACTAGCGGGCACTTGGAAGATCTAGGTTAACTAACGGGCACTTGGACTATCAAAGTTAACAGCGAGCCCTTGGACTATCTAGGTTAACTAGCGGGCCCTTGGACTATCTAGATTACCTAGATAGCACTTGGAATTTATAGGTTCCCTAGCGGACACTTGGACTATCTAGGTTATCGATCGGGCACTTGGACTATGCCAGTAACCTAGCGGGCACTTGGACTGTCTAGGTTACATAACGGGCACTTGGACTTCTAGGTTAACGAACGGGCACTTGGAATATGTATGTTGCCTAGCGGGCACTTGGACAATCTAGGTTAGGTAACGGGCACTTGGACTATCTAGGTTACTTAGCGGGAACTTGGACAATGTAGGTTACCTAGCAGGCACGTGGACTATCTAGGTTACCTAGCGGGCACTTGGACGATCTAGGTTACCTAGCGGGCCGTTGGACTATGTAGGTTACCTAGCGGGCACTTTGACTATCTAGGTTAACTAGCAGACCTTGGACTATGTAGGTTAACTAGCGGGCCCTTGGACTATGTAGGTTAACTAGCGGGCTCTTGGACTATTTAGGTTTCCTAGCAGGCACTTGGACTATGTACATACCCTAGCGCGCACTTGGACTATCTAGGTTACCTAGCGGGCACTTGGACTATGTACGTACCCTAGTGGGCACTTGGACTATCTAGGTTAACTAACGGGCACTTGTACTATCTAGGTTACCTAGCAGGCACTTGGATTATGAAGGATCCCTAGCGGGCACTTGGACTATCTAGGTTAACTAGCGGACACTTGCACTATCTAGGTTAACTAGCGGGCCCTTGCACTATGTAGGTTAACTAACGGGCCCATGGATTATGTAGGTTTACTAGCAGGCACTTGGTCTATCTAGGTTAACTAGCGGGCACTTGGAATATGTAGTTTCCCTAGCGGGCATTTGGACTATTTAGGTTACCAAGCGAGCACTTGGACTATGTAGGTTACGTAGCGAGCACTTGGACTATCTAGGTTACCTAGCAGGCACTTTGACTATCTAGGTTAACTAACGGGCACTTGGACTGTGTAGGTTGCCTTGCGGGCACTTGGACTATGTAGGTTCCCTAGCGGGAACTTCGATTATGTAGGTTCCCTATCGGGCACTTGGACTATGTAGAGTAACTAGCGGGCATTTGGACTGTCTAGGTGACCTAGCGGGCATTTGGAGTATCTAGGTTAACGAACGGGCACTTGGACTATGTAGGTTACCTAGCCGCCACTTGGACTATCTTTGTTAGCTAACAGGCACTTGGACTATCTAGGTTCCCTAGCGGGCACTTGTACTATCTAGGATTCCTTGCTGGCACTTGGACTATGTAGGTCAACTCACGGGCCCTTGGACTACCTAGGTTAGCTAACGGGCACTTAGATTATGTAGGTTAACTAGCGGGCACCTGGAATATGTAGGTTAACTAGCGGACACTTGCACTCTGTAGGTTAACTAGTGGGCCCATGGACTATGTAGGTTAACTAGCGGGCATTTGGACTATCTAGGTTACCTAGCGGGCACTTGGATTATCTAGGTTACCTACCGAGCACTTGGACTGTCTAAGTTACCTAGCAGGCACTTTGACAATCTAGGTTAACTTACGGGCACTTGGACTATGTAGGTTGCCTAGCGGGCACTTGGATTATGTAGGTTTACTAGCGGGCACTTGGACTATGTAGTTTCCCTAGCGGACATTTGGACTATTTAGGTTACCAAGCGGGCACTTGGACTATGTAGGTTACCTAGCGAGCACTTGGACTATCTAGGTTACCTAGCAGGCACTTTGACTATCTAGGTTAACTAGCAGGCACTTGGACTATCTAGGTCAACTAGCGGGCCCTTGTACTATGTAGGTTAACTAGCGGGCACTTGGACTATCTAGGTTAACTAGCGGACCTTGGACTATGTAGGTTAACTAGCGGGCCCTTGGACTATGTAGGTTAACTAGCGGGCACTTGGACTATCTAGGTTTCCTAGCAGGCACTTGGACTATGTACATACCCTAGCGCGCACTTGGACTATCTAGGTTACCTAGCGGGCACTTGGACTATCTAGGTTAACTAACGGGCACTAGGACTATCTAGGTTAATTAGCGGGCACTTGGACTATCTATGTTACCTAGCAGTCACTTGGATTATGAAGGATCCGTAGCGGGCACTTGGACTATCTAGGTTTCCTAGCAGACACTTGGACTATGTACATACCCTAGCGTGCACTGGGACTATCTATGTTATCGAGCGGGCACTTGGACTATGTACGTCCCCTAGTGGGCACTTGGACTATCTAGGTTAACTAACGGGCACTAGGACTATCTAGGTTAACTAGCGGGCACTTGGACTATCTAGGTTACCTAGCAGGCACTTGGATTATGAAGGATCCCTAGCGGGCACTTGGACTATCTAGGTTAACTAGAGGGCACTTGGACTATGTAGGTTAACTAGCGGACACTTGGACTATGTAGGTTAACTAGCGGTCACTTGGACTATCTAGGTTACCTAGCGGGCACTTGGACTATCTAGGTTACCTAGCGGGGCCCTTGGACTATGTAAGTAACCTTGCGGGCACTTGGACTGTCTAAGTTACCTAGCGAGCTTTTTGACTATCTAGGTTAACGAACGGGCACTTGGACTATGTAGGTTACCTAGCGGGCACTTGGACTATGTAGGATCACTATCGGACATTTGTACTACTTAGGATAACTAGCGGGCACTTTGACTATCAAGGTTAACTAGCAGGCACTTGGATTATCTAGGTCAACTAGCGGGCCCTTGTACTATGTAGGTTAACTAGCGGGCACTTGGACTATCTAGGTTAACTAGCGGACCTTGGACTATGTAGGTTAACTAGCGGGCCCTTGGACTATGTAGGTTAACTAGCGGGCACTTGGACTATCTAGGTTTCCTAGCAGGCACTTGGACTATGTACATACCCTAGCGCGCACTTTGACTATCTAGGTTACCTAGATAGCACTTGGACTATCTAGGTTAACTAATGGGCACTAGGACTATCTAGGTTAATTAGCGGGCATTTGGACTATCTATGTTACCTAGCAGGCACTTGGATTATGAAGGATCCGTAGCGGGCACTTGGACTATCTAGGCTAACGAACGGGCACTTGGACTATGCAGCTAACCTAGCGGCACTTGGACTGTCTATGTTACATAGCGGGCACTTGGACTTCTAGGTTAACAAACGGGCACTTGGACTATGTATGTTGCCTAGCGGACACTTGGACTATCTAGGTTAGGTTACTGGCACTTGGGCTATCTAGGTTACCCTGTGGGAACATGGACAATGTAGGTTACCTAGCAGGCACTTGGACTATCTAGGTGACCTAAAGGGTACTTGGACTGTCTAGGTTAACTAGTGGGCAATTGGACTGTCTAGGTTACCTAGTGGGCACTTGGACTATGTACGTTCCCTAGAGGGCACTTGGGCTATCTACATTACCTAGCGGGCACTTGGACTATGTAGGTTAACGAACGGGCACTTGGACTATGTAGTTACCTAGCATGCACTTGGACTATGTAGGTTAACTAGCGGGCACTTGCACTCTCTAGGTTACCTAGTGGGCACTTGGACTATGTACCTTCCCTAGCGGGCACTTGGACTATCTATGTTAACTAGCGGGCACTTGGACTATGTAGGTTCCCTAACGGGCACTTGGACTATGTAGGTTCCCTAACGGTCACGTGGACTATGTAGACTTCATAGAAGGCACTAGGACTATGTAGGTTAACAGGCGGGCAAATGGACTTTCCAGGTTACCAAGCGGACACTTGGATTATGTTGGATACCCAATGGGCACTTGGACTATCTAGGTAAAAGAAGGGACCTTGGCCTATGTAGGTTAGCCATCAGGCACTTGGACTATGTAGGTTACCTATCGGACACTTGGACGATTTAGGTTAACTATCGGGCACTTGGACTATCCAGGTTAACTTGCGGACACTTGGACTATCTAGGTTAACTAGCGGGCACTTGAACTATGTAGTTTCCCTAGCGGGCATTTGGATTATTTAGGTTACCTAGTGGGCACTTGGACTATGTAGGTTACCTAGCGGGCACTTGGACTACTTAGGTTAACTACAAGGCACTTGGACTATCAAGGTTACCTAGCGGGCCCTTGGACTATGTAGGTTACCAGCGGGCACTTGGACTATCTAGGTTAACGAACGTGCACTTGGACTAATTAGGTAACCTAGCGGGCACTTGGACTGTCTAGGTTACCTAGCGGGCACTTGGACTAACTAGGTTAACGAACCGGCACTTGGACTATGTAGGTTAACTAGCGGACACTTCGAATATCTAGGTTAGCTAATGGGCAATTAGACTATCTAGGTTACCTAGCGGGCACTTGGACTATGTAGGTTCCCTAGCGGGCACTTGGACTATTTAGGTTACCTAGCAGGCACTTTGACTATCTAGGTTAACTAACGGACACTTGGACTATGAAGGTTGCCTAGCGAGCACTTGGACTATGTAGGTTCCCTATCGGGTACTTGGACTGTCTAGGTTACCTAGTGGGCAATTGGACTATGTACGTTCCCTAGCGGGCACTTGGGCTATCTACGTTACCTAGTGGGCACTTGGACTATGTACGTTCCCTAGCGGGCACTTGGGCTATCTACGTTACCTAGCGTGCACTTGGACTATGTAGTTTACCTAGCAGGCACTTGGACTATGTATGTTAACTAGCGGGCACTTGCACTCTCTAGGTTACCTAGCGGGCACTTGGACTATGTACCTTCCCTAGCGGGCACGTGGACTATCTATGTTAACTAGCGGGCACTTGGACTATGTAGGTTACCTAGCAGACACTTGCACTATGTAGGTTACCTAGCGGGCATTTTGACTATGTAGGTTAACTAGAGGACATTTGGACGATCTAGGTTAACTAGCGGGCACTTGGAAGATCTAGGTTAACTAACGGGCACTTGGACTATGTACGTACCCTAGTGGGCACTTGGACTATCTAGGTTAACTAACAGGCACGAACTATCTAGTTTTACTAGCAGGCACTTGGACTATCTAGGTTACCTAGCAGGCACTTGGATTATGAAGGATCCCTAGCGGGCACTTGGACTATCTAGGTTAACTAGCGGGCACTTGCACGATCTAGGTTAACTAGCGGGCCCTTGCACTATGTAGGTTAACTAGCGGGCCCATGGATTATGTAGGTTTACTAGCAGGCACTTGGACTATCTAAGTTAAGTAGCGGACCCTTGGACTATGTAGTTTCCCTAGTGGGCATTTGGACTATTAAGGTTACCAAGCGGGAACTTGGACTATGTAGGTTCCCTAGCGGGCACTTGGATTGTGTAGGTTCTCTATCGGGCACTTAGACTATGTAGGTTACCTAGCAGGCACTTTGACTATCTAGGTTAAATAACGGGCACTTGGACTCTGTAGGTTGCCTAGCGGGCACTTGGAATATGAAGGTTCCCTAGCGGGCACTTGGATTATGTAGGTTCCCTATTGGGCACTTGGACTATGTAGGTTAACTAGGTGGTACTTGGACTGTCTAGGTTACCTAGCGGGCACTTGGATTATCTAGGTTAACGAACGGGCACATGGACTATATCGGTTACCTAGCCGCCACTTGGACTATCTAGGTTAGCTAACAGGCACTTGGAATATCTAGGATCCCTAGAGGGCACTTGTACTATCTAGGTTACCTAGCTGGCACTTGGACTATGTAGGTCAACTAGCGGGCCCTTATACTACCTAGGTTAGCTAACGGGCACTTAGATTATGTAGTTTAACTCGGGGGCACTTGGAATATGTAGGTTAACTAGCGGACACTTGCACTATGTAGGTTAACTAGCGGGCCCATGGACTATGTATGTTTACTAGCGGGCCTTTGGACTATCTAGGTTCCCTCAAGGGCACTTGGGCTATCTTGGTTACCGAACGGGCACTTGAACTATCTAGGTTATCTAGCGGGCACTTGGACTATGTAGGCTAACTAGGGGGCCCTTGAACGATCGAGGTTACCTAGCGGGCACTAGAACTATCTAAGTTACCTAGCGGGCACTTGGAATATGTACGTTCCCTAGTGGGCACTTGGAATATGTACGATCCCTAGTGGGCACTTGGACAATGTACGTTCCCTAGCGGGCACTTGGACTATCAATGTTAACTAGCGGGCACTTGGAATATGTAAGTTAACTAGCGGACACTTGCACTATGTCGGTTACCTAACAGGCACTTGTACTATCTAGGTTAACTAGCAGGCACTTGGACTATCTAGGTTAACTAGCGTGCACTTGGACTATGTAGGTTCCTTAGCGGGCACTTGGATTATGTAGGTTCCCTAGCGGGCACTTGGACTATCTAGGTTAACGAACGGGCACTTGGACTATGTATGTTGCCGAGCGGGCACTTGGACTATCTAGGTTAGCTAACGGGCACTTGGACTATCTAGGTTACCTAGCGGGAACTTGGACAATGTAGGTTACCTAGCAGGCACTTGGAATATCTAGGTTACCTAACGGGCACTTTCACTATCTAGGTTCCCTAGCTGGCACTTGGACTATGTAGGTTAACTAGCGGACACTTGCACGATCTAGGTTAACTAGCGGGCCCTTGCACTATGTAGGTTAACTAGCGGGCCCATGGATTATGTAGGTTTACTAGCAGGCACTTGGACTATCTAAGTTAAGTAGCGGACCCTTGGACTATGTAGTTTCCCTAGCGGGCATTTGGACTATTAAGGTTAAAAAAGCGGGAACTTGGACTTTGTAGGTTCCCTAGCGGGCACTTGGATTATGTAGGTTCCCTATCTGGCGCTTAGACTATGTAGCTTACCTAGCAGGCACTTTGACTATCTAGGTTACATAACGGGCACTTGGACTATGTAGGTTGCCTAGCGGGCACTTGGACTATGTAGGTTCCCTAGCGGGCACTTGGATTATCTAGGTTAACGAACGGGCACATGGACTATATCGGTTACCTAGCCGCCACTTGGACTATCTAGGTTAGCTAACAGGCACTTGGAATATCTAGGATCCCTAGAGGGCACTTGTACTATCTAGGTTACCTAGCTGGCACTTGGACTATGTAGGTCAACTAGCGGGCCCTTATACTACCTAGGTTAGCTAACGGGCACTTAGATTATGTAGTTTAACTAGGGGGCACTTGGAATATGTAGGTTAACTAGCGGACACTTGCACTATGTAGGTTAACTAGCGGGCCCATGGACTATGTAGGCTTACTAGCGGGCCTTTGGACTATCTAGGTTCCCTCAAGGGCACTTGGGCTATCTTGGTTACCGAACGGGCATTTGAACTATCTAGGTTATCTAGCGGGCACTTGGACTATGTAGGCTAACTAGGGGGCCCTTGAATGATCGAGGTTACCTAGCGGGCACTAGAACTATCTAAGTTACCTAGCGGGCACTTGGAATATGTACGTTCCCTAGTGGGCACATGGACTATGTACGTTCCCTAGCGGGCACTTGGACTATCTAGGCAAACGAGCGGGCACTTGGACTATGTAGCTTCCCTAGCGGGCATTTGGACTATCTAGCTTACCTAGCGGGCACTTGGATTATCTAGGTTACCTAGCGAGCACTTGGACTGTCTAAGTTACCTAGCAGGCACTTTGACAATCTAGGTTAAATAACGGGCACTTGGACTATGTAGGTTGCTTAGCGGGCACTTGGATTATGTAGGCTCCCTAGCGGGCACTTGGACTATCTAGGTTAACGAACGGGCACTTGGACTATGTATGTTGCCTAGCGGGCACTTGGACTATCTAGGTTAGCTAACGGGCACTTGGACTATCTAGGTTACCTAGCGGGAACTTGGACAATGTAGGTTACCTAGCAGGCACTTGGACTATGTAGGTTAACTAGCGGGCACTTGGACGATCTAGGTTAACTAGCGGGCACTTGGACTATATAGGTTCCCTAGCGGGCACTTGGACTATCTAGGTTAACGAACAGGCACTTGGACTATGCAGGTAACCTAGTGGCACTTGGACTGTCTAGGTTACATAGCGGGAACTTGGACTATCTAGGTTAGGTTACGGGCACTTGGACTATCTAAGTTACCTAGCGGGAACTTGGACAATGTAGTTTACCTAGCAGGCACTTGGACTATGTAGGTTACCTAATGGGTACTTGGACTGTCTAGGTTAACTAGTGGGCAACTGGACTGTCTAGGTTACCTAGCGGGCACATGGACTATGTACGTTCCCTAGCGGGCACTTGGGTTATCTACGTTACCTAGCGGGAACATGGCCTATGTAGGTTAACGAACGGGCACTTGGACTATGTAGTTACCTAGCAGGCACTTGGACTATGTAGGTTAACGAGCGGGCCCATGGATTATGTAGGTTTACTAGCAGGCACTTGGACTATCTAAGTTAAGTAGCGGACCCTTGGACTATGTAGTTTCCCTAGCGGGCATTTGGACTATTAAGGTTACCAAGCGGGAACATGGACTATGTAGGTTCCCTAGCGGGCACTTGGATTATGTAGGTTCCCTATCGGGCACTTAGACTATGTAGGTTACCTAGCAGGCACTTTGACTATCTAGGTTAAATAACGGGCACTTGGACTCTGTAGGTTGCCTAGCGGGCACTTGGAATATGAAGGTTCCCTAGCGGGCACTTGGATTATGTAGGTTCCCTATTGGGCACTTGAACTATGTAGGTTAACTAGCTGGTACTTGGACTGTCTAGGTTACCTAGCGGGCACTTGGATTATCTAGGTTAACGAACGGGCACATGGATTATATCGGTTACCTAGCCGCCACTTGGACTATCTAGATTAGCTAACAGGCACTTGGAATATCTAGGATCCCTAGAGGGCACTTGTACTATCTAGGTTACCTAGCTGGCACTTGGACTATGTAGGTCAACTAGCGGGCCCTTATACTACCTAGGTTAGCTAACGGGCACTTAGATTATGTAGTTTAACTAGGGGGCACTTGGAATATGTAGGTTAACTAGCGGACACTTGCACTATGTAGGTTAACTAGCGGGCCCATGGACTATGTAGGTTTACTAGCGGGCTTTGAACTATCTAGGTTCCCTCAAGGGCACTTGGGCTATCTTGGTTACCGAACGGGCACTTGAACTATCTAGGTTATCTAGCGGGCACTTGGATTATGTAGGCTAACTAGAGGGCCCTTGAACGATCGAGGTTACCTAGCGGGCACTAGAACTATCTAAGTTACCTAGCGGGCACTTGGAATATGTACGTTCCCTAGTGGGCACTTGGACTATGTAAGTTCCCTAGCGGGCACTTGGAGTATCTATTTTAACTAGCGGGCACTTGGAATATGTAAGTTAACTAGCGGACACTTGCACTATGTCGGTTACCTAACAGGCACTTGTACTATCTAGGTTAACTAGCAGGCACTTGGACTATCTAGGTTAACTAGCGTGCACTTGGACTATGTAGGTTCCTTAGCAGGCACTTGGATTATGTAGATTCCCTAGCGGGCACTTGGACTATCTAGGTTACATAACGGGCACTTGGACTATGTAGGTTGCCTAGCGGGCACTTGGACTATGTAGGTTCCCTAGGGGGCACTTGGATTATCTAGGTTAACGAACGGGCACATGGACTATATCGGTTACCTAGCCGCCACTTGGACTATCTAGGTTAGCTAACAGGCACTTGGAATATCTAGGATCCCTAGAGGGCACTTGTACTATCTAGGTTACCTACCTGGCACTTGGACTATGTAGGTCAACTAGCGGGCCCTTATACTACCTAGGTTAGCTAACGGGCACTTAGATTATGTAGTTTAACTAGGGGGCACTTGGAATATGTAGGTTAACTAGCGGACACTTGCACTATGTAGGTTAACTAGCGGGCCCATGGACTATGTAGGTTTACTAGCGGGCCTTTGGACTATCTAGGTTCCCTCAAGGGCACTTGGGCTATCTTGGTTACCGAACGGGCATTTGAACTATCTAGGTTATCTAGCGGGCACTTGGACTATGTAGGCTAACTAGGGGCCCCTTGAACGATCGAGGTTACCTAGCGGGCACTAGAACTATCTAAGTTACCTAGCGGGCACTTGGAATATGTACGTTCCCTAGTGGGCACTTGGACTATGTACGTTCCCTAGCGGGCACTTGGACTATCTAGGCAAACGAGCGGGCACTTGGACTATGTAGCTTCCCTAGCGGGCATTTGGACTATCTAGGTTACCTAGCGGGCACTTGGATTATCTAGGTTACCTAGCGAGCACTTGGACTGTCTAAGTTACCTAGCAGGCACTTTGACAATCTAGGTTAACTAACGGGCACTTGGACTATGTAGGTTGCCTAGCGGGCACTTGGATTATGTAGGTTCCCTAGCGGGCACTTGGATTATCTAGGTTAACGAACGGGCACTTGGACTATCTAGGTTACCTAGAGGGAACTTGGACAATGTAGGTTACCTAGCAGGCACTTGGACTATGTAGGTTAACTAGCGGGCACTTGGACGATCTAGGTTAACTAGCGGGCCCTTGGACTATATAGGTTCCCTAGCGGGCACTTGAACTATGTAGTTTCCCTAGCGGGCATTTGGATTATTTAGGTTACCTAGTGGGCACTTGGACTATGTAGGTTACCTAGCGAGCACTTGGACTACTTAGGTTAACTACAAGGCACTTGGACTATCAAGGTTACCTAGCGGGCCCTTGGACTATATAGGTTACCATCGGGCACTTGGACTATCTAGGTTAACGAACGTGCACTTGGATTATGTAGGTAACCTAGCGGACAATTGGACTTTCTAGGTTACCTAGCGGGCACTTGGACTATCTATGTTAACGAACGGGCACTTGGACTATGTAGGTTAACTAGCGGACACTTCGAATATCTAGGTTAGCTAACGGGCAATTGGACTATCTAGGTTACCTAGCGGGCACTTGGACTATGTAGGTTCCCTAGCAGGCACTTGGACTATTTAGGTTACCTAGCAGGCACTTTGACTATCTAGGTTAACTAACGGACACTTGGACTATGAATGTTGCCTAGCGAGCACTTGGACTATGTAGGTTCCCTAGCGGGCACTTGGACTATGTAGGTTCCCTATTGGGTACTTGGACTGTCTAGGTTAACGAGTGGGCAATTGGACTGTCTAGGTTACCTAGTGGGCACTTGGACTATGTACGTTCCCTAGCGGGCACTTTGCCCATCTACGTTACCTAGCGGTCACTTGAACTATGTAGGTTAACGAACGGGCACTTGGACTATGTAGTTTACCTAGCAGGCACTTGGACTATGTAGGTTAACTAGCGGGCACTTGCACTCTCTAGGTTACTTAGCGGGCACTTGGACTATGTACCTTCCCTAGCGGGCACTTGGACTATCTATGTTAACTAGCGGGCACTTGGAATATGTAGGTTACCTAGCGGGCACTAGGACTATGTAGGTTAACTAGAGGACATTTGGACGATCTAGGTAATCTAGTGGGCACTTGGACGATCTAGGTTAACTAACGGGCACTTGGACTATAAAAGTTAACAGCGAGCCCTTGGACTATCCAAGTTAACTAGCGGGCCCTTGGACTATATAGGTTACCTAGATAGCACTTGGAATATATAAGTTCCCTAGCGGACACTTGGACTATCTAGGTTATCAAACGGGCACTTGGACTATGCAAGTAACCTGGCGGGCACTTGAACTATCTAGGTTACCTATCGGGCACTTGGACTATGTACGTCCCCTAGTGGGCAATTGGACTATCTAGGTTAACTAAGGGGCACGAGGACTATCTAGGTTTACTAGCGGGCACTTGGACTATCTAGGTTACCTAGCAGGCACTTGGATTACGAAGGATCCCTAGCGGACACTTGGACTATCTAGGTTAACTAGCGGGCACTTGGACTATGTAGGTTAACTAGCGGACCCTTGCACGATCTAGGTTAACTAGCGGGCCCTTGCACTATGTAGGTTAACTAATAGGCCCATGGATTATGTAGGTTTACTAGCAGGCACTTGGACTATCTAGGTTAACTAGCGGGCACTTGGACTATCTAGGTTAACTAGCGGGCACTTGGACTATCTAGTTTCCCTAGCGGGCATTTGGACTATTAAGGTTACCAAGCGGGAACTTGGACTATGTAGGTTCCCTAGCGGGCACTTGGATTATGTAGGTTCCCTATCAGGCACTTAGACTATGTAGGTTACCTAGCAGGCACTTTGACTATCTAGGTTAAATAACGGGCACTTGGACTATGTAGGTTGCCTAGCGAGCACTTGAACTATGTAGGTTCCCTAGCGGTCACTTGGATTATGTAGGGTCCCTATCGGGCACTTGGACTATGTAGGTTAAATAGCGGGTACTTGGACTGTCTAGGTTACCTAGCGGGCACTTGGATTATCTAGATTAACGAACGGGCACTTGGACTATGTAGGTTACCTAGCCGCCACTTGGACTATCTAGGTTAGCTAACAGGCACTTGGAATATCTAGGATCCCTAGAGGGCACTTGTACTATCTAGGTTACCTAGCTGGCACTTGGACTATGTAGGTCAACTAGCGGGCCCTTATACTACCTAGGTTAGCTAACGGGCACTTAGATTATGTAGTTTAACTAGGGGGCACTTGGAATATGTAGGTTAACTAGCGGACACTTGCACTATGTAGGTTAACTAGCGGGCCCATGGACTATGTAGGTTTACTAGCGGGCCTTTGGACTATCTAGGTGCCCTCAAGGGCACTTGGGCTCTCTTGGTTACCGAACGGGCACTTGAACTATCTAGGTTATCTAGCGGGCACTTGGACTATGTAGGCTAACTAGGGGGCCCTTGAAGGATCAAGGTTACCTAGCGGGTACTAGAACTATTTAAGTTACCTAGCGGGCACTTGGAATATGTACGTTCCCTAGTGGGCACTTGGACTATGTACGTTCCCTTGCGGGCACTTGGACTATCTAGGCAAACTAGCGGGCACTTGGACTATGTAGCTTCCCTAGCGGGCATTTGGACTATCTAGGTTACCTAGCGGGCACTTGGATTATCTAGGTTACCTAGCGAGCACTTGGACTGTCTAATTTACCTAGCAGGCACTTTGACAATCTAGGTTAACTAACGGGCACTTGGACTATGTAGGTTGCCTAGCGGGCACTTGGATTATGTAGGTTCCCTAGCGGGCACTTGGACTATCTAGGTTAACGAACGGGCACTTGGACTATGTATGTTGCCTAGCGGGCACTTGGACTATCTAGGTTACCTAGCGGGAACTTGGACAATGTAGGTTACCTAGCAGGCACTTGGACTATCTAGGTTACCTAACGGGCACTTTCACTATCTAGGTTACCTAGCTGGCACTTGGACTATGTAGGTTAACTAGCGGGCACTTGCACGATCTAGGTTAACTAGCGGGCCCTTGCACTATGTAGGTTAACTAGCGGGCCCATGGATTATGTAGGTTTACTAGAAGGCACTTGGACTATCTATGTTAAGTAGCGGACCCTTGGACTATGTAGTTTCCCTAGCAGGCATTTGGACTATTAAGGTTAACAAAGCGGGAACTTGGACTATGTAGGTTCCCTAGAGGGCACTTGGATTATGTAGGTTCCCTATCGGGCACTTAGACTATGTAGCTTACCTAGCAGGCACTTTGACTATCTAGGTTACATAACGGGCACTTGGACTATGTAGGTTGCCTAGCGGGCACTTGGACTATGTAGGTTCCCTAGAGGGCACTTGGATTATCTAGGTTAACGAACGGGCACATGGACTATATCGGTTACCTAGCCGCCACTTGGACTATCTAGGTTAGCTAACAGGCACTTGGAATATCTAGGATCCCTAGAGGGCACTTGTACTATCTAGGTTACCTAGCTGGCACTTGGACTATGTAGGTCAACTAGCGGGCCCTTATACTACCTAGGTTAGCTAACGGGCACTTAGATTATGTAGTTTAACTAGGGGGCACTTGGAATATGTAGGTTAACTAGCGGACACTTGCACTATGTAGGTTAACTAGCGGGCCCATGGACTATGTAGGTTTACTAGCGGACCTTTGGACTATCTAGGTGCCCTCAAGGGCACTTGGGCTATCTTGGTTACCGAACGGGCATTTGAACTATCTAGGTTATCTAGCGGGCACTTGGACTATGTTGGCTAACTAGGGGGCCCTTGAACGATCGAGGTTACCTAGCGGGCACTAGAACTATCTAAGTTACCTAGCGGGCACTTGGAATATGTACGTTCCCTAGCGGGCACTTGGACTATCTAGGCAAACGAGCGGGCACTTGGACTATGTAGCTTCCCTAGCGGGCATTTGGACTATCTAGCTTACCTAGCGGGCACATGGATTATCTAGGTTACCTAGCGAGCACTTGGACTGTCTAAGTTACCTAGCAGGCACTTTGACAATCTAGGTTAACTAACGGGCACTTGGACTATGTAGGTTGCCTAGCGGGCACTTGGATTATGTAGGTTCCCTAGCGGGCACTTGGACTATCTAGGTTAACGAACGGGCACTTGGACTATCTAGGTTACCTAGCGGGAACTTGGACAATGTAGGTTACCTAGCAGGCACTTGGACTATGTAGGTTAACTAGCGGGCACTTGGACGATCTAGGTTAACTAGCGGGCACTTGGACTATATAGGTTCCCTAGCGGGCACTTGGACTATCTAGGTTAACGAACAGGCACTTGGACTATGCAGGTAACCTAGCGGCACTTGGACTGTCTAGGTTACATAGCGGGAACTTGGACTATCTAGGTTAGGTTACGGGCACTTGGACTATCTAGGTTACCTAGCGGGAACGTGGACAATGTAGGTTACCTAGCAGGCACTTGGACTATGTAGGTTACCTAACGGGTACTTGGACTGTCTAGGTTAACTAGTGGGCAATTGGACTGTCTAGGTTACCTAGTGGGCACATGGACTATGTACGTTCCCTAGCGGGCACTTGGGTTATCTACGTTACCTAGCGGGAACTTGGCCTATGTAGGTTAACGAACGGGCACTTGGACTATGTAGTTACCTAGCAGGCACTTGGACTATGTAGGTTAACTAGCGGGCACTTGCACTCTCTAGGTTACCTAGCGGGCACTTGGACTATGTACCTTCCCTAGCGGGCACTTTGACTATCTATGTTAACTAGCAGGCACTTGGACTATGTAGGTTCCCTAACGGGCACTTGGACTATGTAGGTTCCCTAGCGGTCACGTGGACTATGTAGACTTCATAGAAGGCACTTGGACTATGTAGGTTAACAGGCGGGCACTTGGACTATCCAGGTTACCAAGCGGACACTAGGACTATTTAGGTTACCCAATGGCACTTGGACTATCTAGGTAAACGAAGGGACACTTGGACTATGTAGGTTAGCTATCAGGCACTTGGACTATCTAGGTTACCTAGCAGGCACTTGGACTATGTAGGTTACCTATCGGACACTTGGACGATTTAGGTTAACTATCGGGCACTTGGACTATCTAGGTTAACTAGCGGACCCTTGGACTATCTAGATTAACTAGCGGGCACTTGAACTATGTAGTTTCCCTAGCGGGCATTTGGATTATTTAGGTTACCTAGTGGGCACTTGGACTATGTATGTTACCTAGCGGGCACTTGGACTACTTAGGTTAACTACAAGGCACTTGGACTATCAAGGTTACCTAGCGGGCCCTTGGACTATATAGGTTACCATCGGGCACTTGGACTATCTAGGTTAACGAACGTGCACTTGGATTATGTAGGTAACCTAGCGGACAATTGGACTTTCTAGGTTACCTAGCGGGCACTTGGACTATCTAGGTTAACTAGCGGGCACTTGGACTATGTAGGTTCCCTAGCAGGCACTTGGACTATTTAGGTTACCTAGCAGGCACTTGGACTATCTAGGTTAACTAACGGACACTTGGACTATGAATGTTGCCTAGCGAGCACTTGGACTATGTAGGTTCCCTAGCGGGCACTTGGACTATGTAGGTTCCCTATTGGGTACTTGGACTGTCTAGGTTAACTAGTGGGCAATTGGACTGTCTAGGTTACCTAGTGGGCACTTGGACTATGTACGTTCCCTAGCGGGCACTTTGCCCATCTACGTTACCTAGCGGTCACTTGAACTATGTAGGTTAACGAACGGGCACTTGGACTATGTAGTTTACCTAGCAGGCACTTGGACTATGTAGGTTAACTAGCGGGCACTTGCACTGTCTAGGTTACCTAGCGGGCACTTGGACTATGTACCTTCCCTAGCGGGCACTTGGACTATCTATGTTAACTAGCGGGCACTAGGACTATGTAGGTTAACTAGAGGACATTTGGACGATCTAGGTAATCTAGTGGGCACTTGGACGATCTAGGTTAACTAATGGGCACTTGGACTATAAAAGTTAACAGCGAGCCCTTGGACTATCCAAGTTAACTAGCGGGCCCTTGGACTATATAGGTTACCTAGATAGCACTTGGAATATATAAGTTCCCTAGCGGACACTTGGACTATCTAGGTTATCAAACGGGCACTTGGACTATGCAAGTAACCTGGCGGGCACTTGGAATATCTAGGTTACCTATCGGGCACTTGGACTATGTACGTCCCCTAGTGGGCAATTGGACTATCTAGGTTAACTAAGGGGCACGAGGACTATCTAGGTTTACTAGCGGGCACTTGGACTATCTAGGTTACCTAGAAGGCACTTGGATTACGAAGGATCCCTAGCGGACACTTGGACTATCTAGGTTAACTAGCGGGCACTTGGACTATGTAGGTTAACTAGCGGACCCTTGCACGATCTAGGTTAACTAGCGGGCCCTTGCATTATGTAGGTTAACTAATGGGCCCATGGATTATGTAGGTTTACTAGCAGGCACTTGGACTATCTAGGTTAACTAGCGGGCACTTGGACACTCTAGGTTAACTAGCGGGCACTTGGACTATCTAGTTTCCCTAGCGGGCATTTGGACTATTAAGGTTACCAAGCGGGAACTTGGACTATGTAGGTTCCCTAGCGGGCACTTGGATTATGTAGGTTCCCTATCAGGCACTTAGACTATGTAGGTTACCTAGCAGGCACTTTGACTATCTAGGTTAAATAACGGGCACTTGGACTATGTAGGTTGCCTAGCGAGCACTTAACTATGTAGGTTCCCTAGCGGGCACTTGGATTATGTAGGTTCCCTATCGGGCACTTGGACTATGTAGGTTAACTAGCGGGTACTTGGACTGTCTAGGTTACCTAGCGGGCACTTGGATTATCTAGGTTAACGAACGGGCACTTGGACTATGTAGGTTACCTAGCCGCCACTTGGACTATCTAGGTTAGCTAACAGGCACTTGGAATATCTAGGATCCCTAGAGGGCACTTGTACTATCTAGGTTACCTAGCTGGCACTTGGACTATGTAGGTCAACTAGCGGGCCCTTATACTACCTAGGTTAGCTAACGGGCACTTAGATTATGTAGTTTAACTAGGGGGCACTTGGAATATGTAGGTTAACTAGCGGACAGTTGCACTATGTAGGTTAACTAGCGGGCCCATGGACTATGTAGGTTTACTAGCAGGCCTTTGGACTATCTAGATTCCCTCAAGGGCACTTGGGCTCTCTTGGTTACCGAACGGGCACTTGAACTATCTAGGTTATCTAGCGGGCACTTGGACTATGTAGGCTAACTAGGGGGCCCTTGAAGGATCGAGGTTACCTAGCGGGTACTAGAACTATCTAAGTTACCTAGCGGGCACTTGGAATATGTACGTTCCCTAGTGGGCACTTGGACTATGTACGTTCCCTTGCGGGCACTTGGACTATTTAGGCAAACTAGCGGACACTTGGAATATGTAGGTTAAGTAGCTGACACTTGCACTATGTCGGTTACCTAACAGGCACTTGGACTATCTAGATTAACTAGCGGGACACTTGGACTATCTAGGTTAACTAGCGGGCCCTTGGACTATGTAGGTTACCTAGATAGCACTTGGCCTATATAGGTTCCCTAGCGGGCACTTGGACTATCTAGGTTAGGTTACGGGCACTTGGACTATCTAGGTTACCTAGCGGGAACTTGGACAATGTAGGTTACCTAGCAGTCATTTGGACTATCTAGGTTACCTAACGGGCACTTTCACTATCTAGGTTACCTAGCTGGCACTTGGACTATGTAGGTTAACTAGCGGGCACTTGGACGATCTAGGTTAACTAGCGGGCCCTTGGACTATGTAGGTTACCTAGATAGCACTTGGACTATATAGGTTCCCTAGCGGTCACTTGGACTATCTAGGTTAATGAACGGGTACTTGGACTATGCAGGTAACCTAGCGGCACTTGGACTGTCTAGGTTACATAGCGGGCACTTGGACTTCTAGGTTAACGAACGGGCACTTGGACTATGTATGTTGCCTAGCGGGCACTTGGACTATCTAGGTTAGGTTACGGGCACTTGGGCTATCTAGGTTACCTAGTGGGAACTTGGACAATGTATGTTACCTAGCAGGCAGTTAGACTATCTAGGTGACCTAACGGGTACTTGGACTGTCTAGGTTAACTAGTGGGCAATTGGACTGTCTAGGTTACCGAGTGGGCACTTGGACTATGTACGTTCCCTAGCGGGCACTTGGGCTATCTACGTTACCTAGCTAGCACTTGGACTATGTAGGATAACGAACGGGCACTTGGACTATGTAGGTTCCCTAGCGGTCACATGGACTATGTAGACTTCATAGAAGGCACTTGGACTATGTTGGTTAACAGGAGGGCACTTGGACTATCCAGGTTACCAAGGGACACTTGGATTATGTAGGTTACCCAATGGGCACTTGGACTATCTAGGTTAACGAAGGGACACTTGGACTATGTAGGTTAGCTATCAGGCACTTGGACTATCTAGGTTACCTAGCAGACACTTGGACTATGTAGGTTACCTATCGGACACTTGGACAATTTAGGTTAACTATCGGGCACTTGGACTATCTAGGTTAACTAGCGGCCCCTTGGACTATCTAGGTTAACTAGCGGGCACTTGAACTATGTAGTTTCCCTAGCGGGCATTTGGATTATTTAGGTTACCTAGTGGGCACGTGGACTATGTAGGTTACCTAGCGGGCACTTGGACTACGTAGGTTAACTACAAGGCACTTGGACTATCAAGGTTACCTAGCGGGCCCTTGGAGTATGTAGGTTACCAGCGGGCACTTGGACTATCTAGGTTAACGAACGGGCAATTGGACTATGTAGGTTAACTAGCGGGCACTTCGAATATCTAGGTTAGCTAACGGGCAATTGGACTATCTAGGTTACCTAGAGGCACTTGGACTATGTAGGTTCCCTGGCGGGCACTTGGACTATTTAGGTTACCTAGCAGGCACTTTGACTATCTAGGTTAACTAACGGACACTTGGACTATGAAGGTTGCCCAGTGAGCACTTGGACTATGTAGGTTCCCTAGCAGGCACTTGGACTATGTAGGTTCCCTATAGGGTGCTTGGACTGTCTAGGTTAACTAGTGGGCAATTGGACTGTCTAGGTTACCTAGCGGGCACTTGGACTATGTACGTTCCCTAGCGGGCACTTGGCCTATCTACGTTACCTAGCGGGAACTTGGACTACGTAGGTTAACCAACGGGCACTTGGACTATGTAGTTTACCTAGCAGGCACTTGGACTATGTAGGTTAACTAGCGGGCACTTGCACTCTCTAGGTTACCTAGCGGGCACTTATCCTATGTACCTTCCCTAGCGGGCACTTGGAATATCTATGTTAACTAGCTGGTACTTGGACTATGTAGGTTACCTAGCAGACACTTGCACTATGTAGATTACCTAGCGGGCACTTGGACTATGTAGGATAACTAGAGGACATTTGGACGATCTAGGTTAACTAGCGGGCACTTGGACGATCTAGGTTAACTAACGGGCACTTGGACTATCAAAGTTAACAGCGAGCCCTTGGACTATCTAGGTTAACTAGCGGGCCCTTGGACTATCAAGGTTACCTAGATAGCACTTGGAATATATAGGTTCCCTAGCGGACACATGGACTATCTAGGTTATCGAACGGGCACTTGGACTATGCAAGTAACCTAACGGGCACTTGGACTGTCTAGGTTACATAGCAGGCACTTGGACTTCTAGGTTAACAAACGGGCACTTGGAATATGTATGTTGCCTAGCGGGCACTTGGACAATCTAGGTTAGGTAACGGGCACTTGGACTATCTAGGTTACCTAGCGGGAACTTGGACAATGTAGGTTACCTAGCAGGCACTTGGACTAACTAGGTTACCTAGCGGGCACTTGGACTATGTAGGTTCCCTAACGGGCACTTGGACTATGTAGGTTAACTAGCGGGCACTTGCACTCTCTAGGTTACCTAGCGGGCACTTGGACTATGTACCTTCCATAGCGGGCACTTGGACTATCTATGTTAACTAGCGGGCACTTGGACTATGTAGGTTCCCTAACGGGCACTTGGACTATGTAGGTTCGCTAGCGGTCACGTGGACTATGTAGACTTCATAGAAGGCACTTGGACTATGTAGGTTAACAGGCGGGCACTTGGACTATCCAGGTTACCAAGCGGACACTTGGATTTTGTAGGTTACCCAATGGGCACTTGGACTATCTAAGTAAACGAAGGGACACTTGGACTATGTAGGTTAGCTATCAGGCACTTGGACTATCTAGGTTACCTAGCAGGCACTTGGAATATGTAGGTTACCTATCGGACACTTGGACGATTTAGGTTAACTATCGGGCACTTGGACTATCTAGGTTAACTAGCGGGCCCTTGGACTATCTAGGTTAACTAGCGGGCACTTGAACTATGTAGTTTCCCTAGCGGGCATTTGGACTAACTAGGTTACCTAGCGGGCACTTGGATTATCTAGGTTACCTAGCGAGCACTTGGACTGTCTAAGTTACCTAGCAGGTACTTTGACAATCTAGGTTAACTAACGGGCACTTGGACTATGTAGGTTGCCTAGCGGGCACTTGGATTATGTAGGTTCCCTAGCGGGCACTTGGACTATCTAGGTTAACGAACGGGCACTTGGACTATGTATGTTGCCTAGCGGGCACTTGGACTATCTAGGTTAGCTAACGGGCACTTGGACTATCTAGGTTAACTAGCGGGAACTTGGACAATGTAGGTTACCTAGCAGGCACTCGGACTATGTAGGTTACCTAACGGGCACTTTCACAACCTAAGTTACCTAGCTGGCACTTGGACTATGTAGGTTAACTAGCGGGCACTTGGACGATCTAGGTTAACTAGCGGGCACTTGGACTATATACGTTACCTAGCGGGCACTTGGACTATGGAAGTTAACGAACGGGCACTTGGACTATGTAGGTTATCTAGCAGGCACTTGGACTATATAGGTTACCTAGATAGCACTTGGACTATATAGGTTCCCTAGGGGGCACTTGGACTATCTACGTTAACGAACGGGCACTTGGACTATGCAGGTAACCTAGCGGCACTTGGACTGTCTAGGTTACATAGCGGGCACTTGGACTTCTAGGTTAACGAACGGGCACTTGGACTATGTATGTTGCCTAGCGGGCACTTGGACTATCTAGGATAGGTTACGGGCACTTGGACTATCTAGGTTACCTAGCGGGAACTTGGACAATGTAGGTTACCTAGCAGGCACTTGGACTACCTAGGTTATCTAACGGGTACTTGGACTGTCTAGGTTAACTAGTGGGCAATTGGACTGTCTAGGTTACCTAGTGGGCACTTGGACTATGTACGTTACCTAGCGGGCACTTGGACTATGTAGGTTAACGAACGGGCACTTGAACTATGTAGTTTCCCTAGCGGGCATTTGGACTAACTAGGTTACCTAGCGGGCACTTGGATTATTTAGGTTACCTAGCGAGCACTTGGACTGTCTAAGTTACCTAGCAGGTACTTTGACAATCTAGGTTAACTAACGGGCACTTGGACTATGTAGGTTGCCTAGCCGGCACTTGGATTATGTAGGTTCCCTAGCGGGCACTTGGACTATCTAGGTTAACGAACGGGCACTTGGACTATGTATGTTGCCTAGCGGGCACTTGGACTATCCAGGTTAGCTAACGGGCACTTGGACTATCTAGGTTAACTAGCGGGAACTTGGACAATGTAGGTTACCTAGCAGGCACTCGGACTATGTAGGTTACCTAATGGGCACTTTCACAACCTAAGTTACCTAGCTGGCACTTGGACTATGTAGGTTAACTAGTGGGCACTTGGACGATCTAAGTTAACTAGCGGGCACTTGGACTATATAGGTTACCTAGCGGGCACTTGGACTATATAGGTTCCCTAGGGGGCACTTGGACTATCTACGTTAACGAACGGGCACTTGGATTATGCAGGTAACCTAGCGGCACTGGGACTGTCTAGGTTACATAGCGGGCACTTGGACTTCTAGGTTAACGAACGGGCACTTGGACTATGTATGTTGCCTAGCGGGCACTTGGACTATCTAGGATAGGTTACGGGCACTTGGACTATCTAGGTTACCTAGCGGGAACTTGGACAATGTAGGTTACCTAGCAGGCACTTGGACTACCTAGGTTACCTAACGGGTACTTGGACTGTCTAGGTTAACTAGTGGGCAATTGGACTGTCTAGGTTACCTAGTGGGCACTTGGACTATGTACGTTACCTAGCGGGCACTTGGACTATGTAAGTTAACGAACGGGCACTTGGACTATGTAGTTACCTAGCAGGCACTTGGACTATGTAGGTTAACTAGCGGGCACTTGCACTCTCTAGGTTACCTAGCGGGCACTTGGACTATGTACCTTCCCTAGCGGGCACTTGGACTATCTATGTCAACTAGCCGGCACTTGGACTATGTAGGTTCCCTAACGGGCACTTGGACTATGTATGTTGCCTAGCGGGCACTTGGACTATCTAGGTTAGCTAACGGGCACTTGGACTATCTAGGTTAACCAGCGGGAACTTGGACAATGTAGGTTACCTAGCAGGCACTCGGACTATGTAGGTTACCTAACGGGCACTTTCACAACCTAAGTTACCTAGCTGGCACTTGGACTATGTAGGTTAACTAGCGGGCACTTGGGCGATCGAGGTTAACTAGCGGGCACTTGGACTATATAGGTTATCTAGCGGGCACTTGGACTATGGAAGTTAACGAACGGGCACTTGGACTATGTAGGTTATCTAGCAGGCACTTGGACTATATAGGTTACCTAGATAGCACTTGGACTATATAGGTTCCCTAGGGGGCACTTGGACTATCTACGTTAACGAACGGGCACTTGGACTATGCAGGTAACCTAGCGGCACTTGGACTGTCTAGGTTACATAGCGGGCACTTGGACTTCTAGGTTAACGAACGGGCACTTGGACTATGTATGTTGCCTAGCGGGCACTTGGACTATCTAGGATAGGTTACGGGCACTTGGACTATCTAGGTTACCTAGCGGGAACTTGGACAATGTAGGTTACCTAGCAGGCACTTGGACTACCTAGGTTACCTAACGGGTACTTGGACTGTCTAGGTTAACTAGTGGGCAATTGGACTGTCTAGGTTACCTAGTGGGCACTTGGACTATGTACGTTACCTAGCGGGCACTTGGACTATGTAGGTTAATGAACGGGCACTTGGACTATGTAGTTACCAAGCAGGCACTTGGACTATGTAGGTTAACTAGCGGGCACTTGCACTCTCTAGGTTACCTAGCGGGCACTTGGACTATGTACCTTCCCTAGCGGGCACTTGGACTATCTATGTCAACTAGCCGGCACTTGGACTATGTAGGTTCCCTAACGGGCACTTGGACTATGTAGGTTCCCTAGCGGTCACGTGGACTATGTAGACTTCATAGAAGGCACTTGGACTATGTAGGTTAACAGGCGGGCACTTGGACTATCCAGGTTACCAAGCGGACACTTGGATTATGTAGGATACCCAATGGGCACTTGGACTATCTAGGTAAACGAAGGGACACTTGGACTATGTAGGTTAGCTATCAGGCACTTGGTCTATCTAGGTTAACTAGCAGGCCCTTGGACTATGTAGTTTCCCTAGCGGGCATTTGGACTATTAAGGTTACCAAGCGGGAACTTGGACTATGTAGGTTCCCTAGCGGGCACTTGGATTATGTGGGTACCCTATCAGGCACTTGGACTATGTAGGTTACTAGCAGGCACTTTGACTATCTAGGTTAAATAATGGGCACTGGGACTATCTAGGTTGCCTAGCGGGCACTTGTACTATGTAGGTTAACTAGAGTGCCCTTGGACTATCTAGGTTACGTAGCGGGCACTTGGTATATAGGTTAACTAGCGGGCCCATGGACTATGTAGTTTACCAGCGGGCCCTTGGACTATCTAGGTTCCCTAGCGGGCACTTGGACTATCTATGTTAACTAGCGGGCACTTGGAATATGTAGGTTATCTAGTGGACACTTGCACTATGTAGGTTACCTAGTAGACACTTGGACTATCTAGGTTAACTAGCGGGCACTTGGACTATCTAAGTTAACTAGCGTCCACTTGGACTATGTAGGTTCCTTAGCGGGCACTGGGACTATCTAGGTTGCCTAGCGGGCACTTGTACTATGTAGGTTAACTAGAGTGCCCTTGGACTATCTAGGTTACCTAGCGGGCACTTGGAATATAGGTTAACTAGCGGGCCCATGGACTATGTAGTTTACTAGCGGGCCCTTGGACTATCTAGGTTCCCTAGCGGGCACTTGGACTATCTATGTTAACTAGCGGGCACTTGGAATATGTAGGTTATCTAGTGGACACTTGCACTATGTAGGTTACCTAGTAGACACTTGGACTATCTAGGTTAACTAGCGGGCACTTGGACTATCTAAGTTAACTAGCGTCCACTTGGACTATGTAGGTTCCTTAGCGGGCACTGGGACTATCTAGGTTGCCTAGCGGGCACTTGTACTATGTAGGTTAACTAGAGTGCCCTTGGACTATCTAGGTTACATAGCGGGCACTTGGTATATAGGTTAACTAGAGGGCACTTGGACTATGTAGGTTAACTAGCGGATACTTGGACTATCTAGGTTAACTAGCGTGCACTTGGACTATCTAGGTTCCCTAGCGGGCACTTGGACTATGTAGGTTCCCTAGCGGGCACTTGGACTATTTAGGTTACCTAGCAGGCACTTTGACTATCTAGGTTAACTAACGGACACTTGGACTATGAAGGTTGCCTAGCGAGCCCTTGGACTATGTAGGTTCCCTAGCGGGCACTTGGTCTATGTTGGTTCCCTATCGGGTACTTGGACTGTCTAGGTTAACTAGTGGGCAATTGGACTGTCTAGGTTACCTAGTGGGCACTTGGACTATGTACGTTCTCTAGCGGGCACTTGGGCTATCTACGTTAGCTAGCGGGCACTTGGACTATGTAGGTTAACGAACGGGCACTTGGACTATGTAGTTTACCTAGCAGGCACTTGGACTATGTAGGTTAACTAGCGGGCACTTGCACTCTCTAGGTTACCTAGCGGGCACTTGGACTATGTACCTTCCCTAGCGGGCACTTGGACTATCTATGTTAACTAGCGGGCACTTGGACTATGTAGGTTCCCTAAAGGGCACTTGGACTATGTAGGTTCCCTAGCGGTCACATGGACAATGTAGACTCCATAGAAGGCACTTGGACTATGTAGGTTAACAGGCGGGCACTTGGACTATCCAGGTTACCAAGCGGACACTTGGATTATGTAGGTTACCCAATGGGCACTTGGACTATGTAGGTTAACGAAGGGACACTTGGACTATGTAGGTTAGCTATCAGGCACTTGGACTATCTAGGTTACCTAGCAGGCACTAGGACTATGTAGGTTACCTATCGGACATTTGGACGATTTAGGTTAACTATCGGGCACTTGGACTATCTAGGTTAACTAGCGGCCCTTGGACTATCTAGGTTAACTAGCAGGCACTTGAACTATGTAGTTTCCCTAGCGGGCATTTGGACTAACTAGGTTACCTAGCGGGCACTTGGATTATCTAGGTTACCTAGCGAGCACTTGGACTGTCTAAGTTACCTAGCAGGTACTTTGACAATCTAGGTTAACTAACGGGCACTTGGACTATGTAGGTTGCCTAGCGGGCACTTGGATTATGTAGGTTCCCTAGCGGGCACTTGGACTATCTAGGTTAACGAACGGGCACTTGGACTATGTATGTTGCCTAGCGGGCACTTGGACTATCTAGGTTAGCTAACGGGCACTTGGACTATCTAGGTTAACTAGCGGGAACTTGGACAATGTAGGTTACCTAGCAGGCACTCGGACTATGTAGGTTACCTAACGGGCACTTTCACAACCTAAGTTACCTAGCTGGCACTTGGACTATGTAGGTTAACTAGCGGGCACTTGGACGATCTAGGTTAACTAGCGGGCACTTGGACTATATAGGTTACCTAGCGGGCACTTGGACTATGGAAGTTAACGAACGGGCACTTGGACTATGTAGGTTATCTAGCAGGCACTTGGACTATATAGGTTACCTAGATAGCACTTGGACTATATAGGTTCCCTAGGGGGCACTTGGACTATCTACGTTAACGAACGGGCACTTGGACTATGCAGGTAACCTAGCGGCACTTGGACTGTCTAGGTTACATAGCGGGCACTTGGACTTCTAGGTTAACGAACGGGCACTTGGACTATGTATGTTGCCTAGCGGGCACTTGGACTATCTAGGATAGGTTACGGGCACTTGGACTATCTAGGTTACCTAGCGGGAACTTGGACAATGTAGGTTACCTAGCAGGCACTTGGACTACCTAGGTTACCTAACGGGTACTTGGACTGTCTAGGTTAATTAGTGGGCAATTGGACTGTCTAGGTTACCTAGTGGGCACTTGGACTATGTACGTTACCTAGCGGGCACTTGGACTATGTAGGTTAACGAACGGGCACTTGAACTATGTAGTTTCCCTAGCGGGCATTTGGACTAACTAGGTTACCTAGCGGGCACTTGGATTATCTAGGTTACCTAGCGAGCACTTGGACTGTCTAAGTTACCTAGCAGGTACTTTGACAATCTAGGTTAACTAACGGGCACTTGGACTATGTAGGTTGCCTAGCGGGCACTTGGATTATGTAGGTTCCCTAGCGGGCACTTGGACTATCTAGGTTAACGAACGGGCACTTGGACAATGTATGTTGCCTAGCGGGCACTTGGACTATCCAGGTTAGCTAACGGGCACTTGGACTATCTAGGTTAACTAGCGGGAACTTGGACAATGTAGGTTACCTAGCAGGCACTCGGACTATGTAGGTTACCTAACGGGCACTTTCACAACCTAAGTTACCTAGCTGGCACTTGGACTATGTAGGTTAACTAGCGGGCACTTGGACGATCTAGGTTAACTAGCGGGCACTTGGACTATATAGGTTACCTAGCGGACACTTGGACTATGGAAGTTAACGAACGGGCACTTGGACTATGTAGGTTATCTAGCAGGCACTTGGACTATATAGGTTACCTAGATAGCACTTGGACTATATAGGTTCCCTAGGGGGCACTTGGACTATCTACGTTAAGGAACGGGCACTTGGACTATGCAGGTAACCTAGCGGCACTTGGACTGTCTAGGTTACATAGCGGGCACTTGGACTTCTAGGTTAACGAACGGGCACTTGGACTATGTATGTTGCCTAGCGGGCACTTGGACTATCTAGGATAGGTTACGGGCACTTGGACTATCTAGGTTACCTAGTGGGAACTTGGACAATGTAGGTTACCTAGCAGGCATTTGGACTACCTAGGTTACCTAACGGGTACTTGGACTGTCTAGGTTAACTAGTGGGCAATTGGACTGTCTAGGTTACCTAGTGGGCACTTGGACTATGTACGTTACCTAGCGGGCACTTGGACTATGTAGGTTAACGAACGGGCACTTGGACTATGTAGTTACCTAGCAGGCACTTGGACTATGTAGGTTAACTAGCGGGCACTTGCACTCTCTAGGTTACCTAGCGGGCACTTGGACTATGTACCTTCCCTAGCGGGCACTTGGACTATCTATGTCAACTAGCGGGCACTTGGAGTATGTAGGTTCCCTAACGGGCACTTGGACTATGTAGGTTCCCTAGCGGTCACGTGGACTATGTAGACTTCATAGAAGGCACTTGGACTATGTAGGTTAACAGGCGGGCACTTGGACTATCCAGGTTACCAAGCGGACACTTGGATTATGTAGGATACCCAATGGGCACTTGGACTATCTAGGTAAACGAAGGGACACTTGGACTATGTAGGTTAGCTATCAGGCACTTGGACTATCTAGGTTACCTAGCAGGCACTTGGACTATGTAGGTTACCTATCGGACACTTGGACGATTTAGGTTAACTATCGGGCACTTGGACTATCTAGGTTAACTAGCGGGCCCTTGAGCTATCTAGGTTAACTAGCGGGCACTTGAACTATGTAGTTTCCCTAGCGGGCATTTGGATTATTTAGGTTACGTAGTGGGCACTTGGAGTATGTAGGTTACCTAGCGGGCACTTGGACTACGTAGGTTAACTACAAGGCACTTGGACTATCAAGGTTACCTAGCGGGCCCTTGGACTATGTAGGTTACCAGCGGGCACTTGGACTATCTAGGTTAATGAATGTGCACTTGGACTATGTAGGTAACCTAGCGGGCACTTGGACTGTCTAGGTTACCTAGCGGGCACTTGGACTATCTAGGTTAACGAACCGACACTTGGACTATGTAGGTTATCTAGCGGACACTTCGAATATCTAGGTTAGCTAACGGGCAATTGGACTATCTAGGTTACCTAGCGGGCACTTGGACTATGTAGGTTCTCTAGAAGGCACTTGGACTATTTAGGTTACCTAGCAGGCACTTTGACTATCTAGGTTAACTAACGGACACTTGGACTATGAAGGTTGCCTAGCGACCACTTGGACTATGAAGGTTGCCTAGCGAGCACTTGGAATATATAGGTTCCCTATCGGGTACTTGGACTGTCTAGGTTACCTAGTGGGCACTTGTACTATGTACGTTCCCTAGCGGGCACTTGGGCTATCTAAGTTACCTAGCGGGCACTTGGACTATGTAGGTTAACGAACGGGCACTTGGACTATGTAGTTTACCTAGCAGGCACTTGGACTATGTATGTTAACTAGCGGGCACTTGCACTCTCTAGGTTACCTAGCGGGCACTTGGACTATGTACCTTCTCTAGCGGGCACTTGGACTATCTATGTTAACTAGCGGGTACTTGGACTATGTAGGTTACCTAGCAGACACTTGCACTATGTAGGTTACCTAGCGGGCAGTTGGACTATGTAGGTTAACTAGAGGACATTTGGACGATCTAGGTTAACTAGCGGGCACTTGGACGATCTAGGTTAACTAACGGGCACTTGGACTATCAAAGTTAACAGCGAGCCCCTGGACTATCTAGGTTAATTAGCGGGCCCTTGGACTATCTAGATTACCTAGATAGCACTTGGAATATATAGGTTCCCTAGCGGACACTTGGACTATCTAGGTTATCGATCGGGCACTTGGACTATGCAAGTAACCTAGCGGGCACTTGGACTGTCTAGGTTACATAGCGGGCACATGGACTTCTAGGTTAACGAACGGGCACTTGGAATATGTATGTTGCCTAGCGGGCACTTGGACAATCTAGGTTAGGTAATGGGCACTTGGACTATCGAGGTTACCTAGCGGGAACTTGGACAATGTAGGTTACCTAGCAGGCACTTGGACTATCTAGGTTACCTAGCGGGCACTTGGACTCTCTAGGTTACCTAGCGGGCCCTTGGACTATGTAGGTTACCTACGGGGCACTTGGACTATCTAGGTTAACGAACGGGCACTTGGACTATGTAGGTAACCTAACGGGCACTTGGACTGTCTAGGTTACCTAGCGGGCACTTTGACTATCTAGGTTAACTAGCAGACCTTGGACTATGTAGCTTAACTAGAGGGCCCTTGGACTATGTAGGTTAACTAGCGGGCTCTTGGACTATTTAGGTTTCCTAGCAGGCACTTGGACTATGTACATACCCTAGCGCGCACTTGGACTATCTAGGTTACCTAGCGGGCACTTGGACTATGTACGTCCCCTAGTGGGCACTTGGACTATCTAGGTTAACTAACGGGCAGGAGGACTATCTAGGTTTACTAGCGGGCACTTGGACTATCTAGGTTACCTAGCAGGCACTTGGATTATGAAGTATCCCTAGCGGGCACTTGGACTATCTAGGTTAACTAGCGGGCACTTGGACTATGTAGGTTAAATAGCGGACACTTGCACGATCTAGGTTAACTAGCGGGCCCTTGCACTATGTAGGTTAACTAGCGGGCCCATGGATTATGTAGGTTTACTAGCAGGCACTTGGACTATCTAAGTTAAGTAGCGGACCCTTGGACTATGTAGTTTCCCTAGCGGGAATTTGGACTATTAAGGTTTCCAAGCGGGAACTTGGACTATGTAGGTTCCCTAGCGGGCACTTGGATTATGTAGGTTCCCTATCGGGCACTTAGACTATGTAGCTTACCTAGCAGGCACTTTGACTATCTAGGTTAAATAACGGGCACTTGGACTATGTAGGTTGCCTAGCGGGCACTTGGACTATGTAGGTTTCCTAGAGGGCACTTGGATTATGTAGGTTCCCTATTGGGCACTTGGACTATGTAGGTTAACTAGCTGATACTGGGACTGTCTAGGTTACCTAGAGGGCACTTGGATTATCTAGGTTAACGAACGGGCACATGGACTATATCGGTTACCTAGCCGCCACTTGGACTATCTAGGTTAGCTAACAGGCACTTGGAATATCTAGGATCCCTAGAGGGCACTTGTACTATCTAGGTTACCTAGTTGGCACTTGGACTATGTAGGTCAACTAGCGGGCCCTTATACTACCTAGGTTAGCTAACGGGCACTTAGATTATGTAGTTTAACTAGGGGGCACTTGGAATATGTAGGTTAACTAGCGGACACTTGCACTATGTAGGTTAACTAGCGGGCCCATGGACTATGTAGGTTTACTAGTGGGCCTTTGGACTATCTAGGTTCCCTCAAGTGCACTTGGGCTATCTTGGTTACCGAACGGGCACTTGAACTATGTAGGTTATCTAGCGGGCACTTGGACTATGTAGGCTAACTAGGGGGCCCTTGGATGATCGAGGTTACCTAGCGGGCACTAGAACTATCTAAGTTACCTAGCGGGCACTTGGAATATGTACGTTCCCTAGTGGGCACTTGGACTATGTACGTTCCCTAGCGGGCACTTGGACTATCTAGGCAAACTAGCGGGCACTTGGACTATATAGCTTCCCTAGCGGGCATTTGGACTATCTAGGTTACCTAGCGGGCACTTGGATTATCTAGATTACCTAGTGAGCACTTGGACTGTCTAAGTTACCTAGCAGGCACTTTGACAATCTAGGTTAACTAACGGGCACTTGGACTATGTAGGTTGCCCAGCGGGCACTTGGATTATGTAGGCTCCCTAGCGGGCACTTGGACTATCTAGGTTAACGAAAGGGCACTTGGACTATGTATGTTGCCCAGCGGGCACTTGGACTATCTAGGTTAGCTAACGGGCATTTGGACTATCTAGGTTACCTAGCGGGAACTTGGACAATGTAGGTTACCTAGCAGGCACTTGGACTATGTAGGTTAACTAGCGGGCACATGGACGATCTAGGTTAACTAGCGGGCACTTGGACTATATAGGTTCCCTAGCGGGCACTTGGACTATCTAGGTTAACGAACAGGCACTTGGACTATGCAGGTAACCTAGCGGCACTTGGACTATCTAGGTTACATAGCGGGCACTTGGACTATGTAGGTTAGGTTACGGGCACTTGGACTATCTATGTTACCTAGCGGGAACTTGGACAATGTAGGTTACCTAGCAGGCACTTGGACTATCTAGGTTACCTAACGGGTACTTGGACAGTCTAGGTTAACTAGTGGGCAATTGGACTGTCTAGGTTACCTAGCGGGCACTTGGACTATGTACGTTCCCTAGCGGGCACTTGGGTTATCTACGTTACCTAGCGGGCAGTTGGACTATGTAGGTTAACGAACGGGCACTTGGACTATGTAGTTACCTAGCAGGCACATGGACTATGTAGGTTAACTAGCGGGCACTTGCACTCTCTGGTTACCTAGCGGGCACTTGGACTATGTACCATCCCTAGCGGGCACTTGGACTATCTATGTTAACTAGCGGGTACTTGGACTATGTAGGTTCCCTAACGGGCAATAGGACTATGTAGGTTCCCTAGCGGTCACGTGGACTATTTATACTTCACAGAAGGCACTTGGACTATGTAGGTTAACAGGCGGGCACTTGGACTATCCAGGTTAACAAGCGGACACTTGGACCTTTTAGGTTACCCAATGGGCACTTGGACTATCTAGGTAAACGAAGGGACACTTGGACTATATAGGTTAGCTATCAGGCACTTGGACTATCTAGGTTACCTAGCAGGCACTTGGATTATGTAGGTTACCTATCGGACACTTGGACGATTTAGGTTAACTATCGGGCACTTGGACTATCTAGGTTAACTAGCGGGCCCTTGGACTATCTAGGTTAACTAGCGGGCACTTGAACTATGTAGTTTCCCTAGCGGGCATTTGGATTATTTAGGTTACCTAGTGGGCACTTGGACTATGTAGGTTACCTAGCGGGCACTTGGACTACTTAGGTTAACTACAAGGCACTTGGACTATCAAGGTTACCTAGCGGGCCCTTGGACTATATAGGTTACCAACGGGCACTTGGACTATCTAGGTTAACGAACGTGCACTTGGATTATGTAGGTAACCTAGCGGACACTTCGAATATCTAGGTTAGCTAACGGGCAATTGGACTATCTAGGTTACCTAGCGGGCACTTGGACTATGTAGGTTCCCTAGCAGGCACTTGGACTATTTAGGTTACCTAGCAGGCACTTTGACTATCTAGGTTAACTAACGGACACTTGGACTATGAAGGTTGCCTAGCGAGCACTTGGACTATGTAGGTTCCCTAGCGGGCACTTGGACTATGTAGGTTCCCTATTGGGTACTTGGACTGTCTAGGTTAACTAGTGGGCAATTGGACTGTCTAGGTTACCTAGTGGGCACTTGGACTATGTACGTTCCCTAGTGGGCACTTGGCCCATCTACATTACCTAGGGGGCACTTGAACTATGTAGGTTAACGAACGGGCACTTGGACTATGTAGTTTACCTAGCAGGCACTTGGACTATGTAGGTTAACTAGCGGGCACTTGCACTTTCTAGGTTACCTAGCGGGCACTTGGACTATGTACCTTCCCTAGCGGGCACTTGGACTATCTATGTTAACTAGCGGGCACTTGGACTATGTAGGTTACCTAGCAGACACTTGCACTATGTAGGTTACCTAGCGGTTACTAGGACTATGTAGGTTAACTAGAGGACATTTGGACGATCTAGGTTATCTAGTGGGCAATTGGACGATCTAGGTTAACTAAGGGGCACTTGGACTATGAAAGTTAACAGCGAGCCCTTGGACTATCTAGGTTAACTAGCGGGCCCTTGGACTATATAGGTTACCTAGATAGCACTTGGAATATATAGGTTCCCTAGCGGACACTTGGACTATCTAGGTTATCAAAGGGCACTTGGACTATGCAAGTAACCTGGCGGGCACTTGGACTTTCTAGGTTACATAGTGGGCACTTGGACTTCTAGGTTAACGAACGGGCACATGGAATATGTATGTTGCCTAGCGGGCACTTGGACAATCTAGGTTAGGTAACGGGCACTTGGACTATCTAGGTTACCTAGCGGGAACTTGGACAATGTAGGTTACCTAGCAGGCAATTGGACTATCTAGGTTACCTAGCGGGCACTTGGACGCTCTAGGTTACCTAGCGGGCCCTTGGACTATGTAGGTTACCTAGCGGGCACTTGGACTATCTAGGTTAACTAACGGGCACTTGGACTATGTAGGTAACCTAACGGGCACTTGGACTGTCTAGGTTACCTAGCGGGCACTTTGACTATCTAGGTTAACTAGCAGACCTTGGACTATGTAGGTTAACTAGCGGGCCCTTGGACTATGTAGTTTAACAAGCGGGCTCTTGGACAATTTAGGTTTCCTAGCAGGCACTTGGACTATGTACATACCCTAGCGCGCACTTGGACTATCTAGGTTACCTAGCGGGCACTTGGACTATGTACGTCCCCTAGTGGGCACTTGGACTATCTAAGTTAACTAGCGGGCACTTGGACTATGTAGGTTACCTAGCAGACACTTGCACTATGTAGGTTACCTAGTGGGCACTTGGTCTATGTAGGTCAACTAGAGGACATTTGGACGATCTAGGTTATCTAGTGGGCACCTGGACGATCTAGGTTAACTAACGGACACTTGGATTATCAAAGTTAACAGCGAGGCCTTGGACTATCTAGGTTAACTAGCGGGCCCTTGGACTATCTGGGGTACCTAGATAGCACTTGGAATATATAGGTTCCCTAGCGCACACTTGGACTATCTAGGTTATCAAACGGGCACTTGGACTGTGCAAGTAACCTGGCGGGCACTTGGACTGTCTAGGTTACATAGCGGGCACTTGGACTTCTAGGTTAACGAACGGGCACTTGGAATATGTATGTTGCCTAGCGGGCACTTGGACAATCTAGGTTAGGTAACGGGCACTTGGACTATCTAGGTTACCTAGAGGGAACTTGGACAATGTAGGTTACCTACCAGGCGCTTGGACTATCTAGGTTACCTAGCGGGCACTTGGACTCTCTAGGTTACCTAGCGGGCCCTTGGACTATGTAGGTTACCTAGTGGGCACTTGGACTATCTAGGTTAACTAACGGGCACGAGGACTATCTAGGTTTACTAGCGGGCACTTGGATTATCTAGGTTACCTAGCAGGCACTTGGATTATGAAGGATCCTTAGCGGGCACTTGGACTATCTAGGTTAACTAGCGGGCACTTGGACTATGTAGGTTAAATAGCGGACACTTGCACGATCTAGGTTAACTAGCGGGCCCTTGCACTATGTATGTTAACTAATGGGCCCATGGATTATGTAGGTTTACTAGCAGGCACTTGGACTATCTAGGTTAACTAGCGGGCCCTTGGACTATGTAGTTTCCCTAGCGGGCATTTGGACTATTAAGGTTACCAAGCGGGAACTTGGACTATGTAGGTTCCCTAGCGGGCACTTGGATTATGTAGGTTCCTATCAGGCACTTAGACTATGTAGGTTACCTAGCAGTCACTTTGATTATCTAGGTTAAATAACGGGCACTTGGACTATGTAGGTTCCCTAGCGGGCACTTGGATTATGTAGGTTCTGTATTGGGCACTTGGACTATGTAGGTTAACTAGCAGATACTTGGACTGTCTAGGTTACCTAGCGGGCACTTGGATTATCTAGGTTAACGAACGGGCACTTGGACTATGTAGGTTACCTAGCCGCCACTTGGACTATCTAGGTTAGTTAACAGGCACTTGGAATATCTAGGATCCCTAGAGGGCACTTGTACTATCTAGGTTACCTAGCTGGCACTTGGACTATGTAGGTCAACTAACGGGCCCTTATACTACCTAGGTTAGCTAACGGGCACTTAGATTATGTAGTTTAACTAGGGGGCACTTGGAATATGTAGGTTAACTAGCGGACACTTGAACTATGTAGGTTAACTAGCGGGCCCATGGACTATGTAGGTTTACTAGCGGGCCTTTGGACTATCTAGGTTCCCTCAAGGGCACTTGGGCTATCTTGGTTACTGAACGGGCACTTGAACTATCTAGGTAATCTAGCGGGCACTTGGACTATGTAGGCTAACTAGGGGGCCCTTGAAGGATCGAGGTTACCTAGCGGGTACTAGAACTATCTAAGTTACCTAGCGGGCACTTGGAATATGTACGTTCCCTAGTGGGCACTTGGAATATGTACGTTCCCTAGCGGGCACTTGGACTATCAATGTTAACTAGCGGGCACTTGGAATATGTAGGTTAAGTAGCGGACACTTGCACTATGTCGGTTACCTAACAGGCACTTGGACTATCTAGGCTAACTAGCGGGCACTGGACTATCAAGGTTAACTAGCGGGCCCTTGGACTATGGAGGTTACCTAGATAGCACTTGGACTATATAGGTTCCCTAGCGGGCACTTGGACTATCTAGGTTAACGAACGGGTACTTGGACTATGCAGGTAACCTAGCGGCACTTGGCCTGTCTAGGTTACATAGCGGGCACTTGGACTTCTAGCTTAACGAACGGGCACTTGGACTATGTATGTTGCCTAGCGGGCACTTGGTCTATCTAGGTAAGCTTACGGGCACAAGGACTATGAAGGTTACCTAGCGGGAACTTGGACAATGTAGGTTACTTAGCAGGCACGTGGACTATCTAGGTTACCTAACGGGTACTTGGACTGTCTAGGTTAACTAGTGGGCAATTGGAATGTCTAGGTTACCTAGCGGGCACTTGGCTATGTACGTTCCCTAGCGGGCACTTGGACTATCTATGTTAACTAGCGGGCACTTGAACTATGTAGTTTCCCTAGCGGGAATTTGGATTATTTAGGTTACCTAGTGGGCACGTGGTCTATGTAGGTTACCTAGCGGGCACTTGGACTACGTAGGTTAACTACAAGGCACTTGGACTATCAAGGTTACCTAGCGGGCCCTTGGAGTATGTAGGTTACCAGCGGGCACTTGGAATATCTAGGTTAACGAACGGGTACTTGGACTATGTAGGTTAACTAGCGGGCAATTCGAATATCTCGGTTAGCTAACGGGCAAATGGACTATCTAGGTTACCTAGCGGGCACTTGGACTATGTAGTTTCCCTAGCGGGCACTTGGACTATTTAGGTTACCTAGCAGGCACTTTGACTATCTAGGTTAACTAACGGACACTTGGTCTATGAAGGTTGCCTAGTGAGCACTTGGACTATGTAGGTTCCCTAGCAGGCACTTGGACTATGTAGGTTCCCTATCGGGTGCTTGGACTGTCTAGGTTAACTAGTGGGCAATTGGACTGTCTAGGTTACCTAGTGGGCACTTGGACTATGTACGTTCCCTAGCGGGCACTTGGCCTATCTACGTTACCTAGCGGGCACTTGGACTATGTAGGTTAACGAACGGGCACTTGGACTATGTAGTTTACCTAGCAGGCACTAGGACTATGTAGGTTAACTAGCGGGCACTTGCACTCTCTAGGTTACCTAGCGGGCACTTGGCCTATGTACCTTCCTTAGCGGGCACTTGGAATATCTATGTTAACTAGCTGGCACTTGGACTATGTAGGTTACCTAGCGGGCACTTGGACTATGTAGGTCAACTAGAGGACATTTGGACGATCTAGGTTAACTAGCGGGCACTTGGACGATCTAGGTTAACTAACGGGCACTTGGACTATCAAAGTTAACAGCGAGCCCTTGGACTATCTAGGTTAACTAGCGGGCCCTTGGACTATCTAGGTTACCTAGATAGAATTGGATTATATAGGTTCCCTAGCGGGCACTTGACTATCTAAGTTAACGAACAGGCACTTGGACTATGCAGGTAACCTAGCGGCACTTGGACTGTCTAGGTTACATAGCGGGCACTTGGACTTCTAGGTTAACGAACGGGCACTTGGACTATGTATGTTGCCAAGCGGGCACTTGGACTATCTAGGTTAGGTTACGGGCACTTGGACTATCTTGGTTACCTAGGGGGAACTTGGACAATGTAGGTTACCTAGAAGGCACTTGGACTATCTAGGTTACCTAACGGGCACTTGGACTGTCTAGGTTAACTAGTGGGTAATTGGACTGTCTAGGTTACCTAGTGGGCTCTTGGACTATGTACGTTCCCTAGCTGGCACTTGGGCTATCTACGTTACCTAGCGGGCACTTGGACTATGTAGGTTAACGAACGGGCACTTGGACTATGTAGTTACCTAGCAGGCACTTGGATTATGTAGGTTAACTAGCGGGCATTTGCACTCTCTAGGTTACCTAGCGGGCACTTGGACTATGTACCTTCCCTAACGGGCACTTGGACTATCTACGTTAACTAGCGGGCACTTGGAGTATGTAGGTTCCCTAACGGGCACTTGGACTATGTAGGTTCCCTAGCGGTCACGTGGACTATGTAGACTTCATAGAAGGAACTTGGACTATGTAGGTTAACAGGCGGGCACTTGTACTATCCAGGTTACCAAGCAGACACTTGGACTATGTAGGTTACCCAATGGGCACTTGGACTATCTAGGTAAACGAAGGGACACTTGGACTATGTAGGTTAGCTATCAGGCACTTGGACTATCTAGGTTACCTAGCAGGCACTTGGACTATGTAGGTTACCTATCGGACACTTGGACGATTTAGGTTAACTATCGGGCACTTGGACTATCTAGGTTAACTAGCGGGCCCTTGGACTATCTAGGTTAACTAGCGGGCACTTGAACTAGCGGGCATTTGGATTATTTAGGTTACCTAGTGGGCACTTGGACTATGTAGGTTACCTAGCGGGCACTTGGACTACGTAGGTTAACTACAAGGCACTTGGACTATCAAGGTTACCTAGCGGGCCCTTGGACAATGTAGGTTACCAGCGGGCATTTGGACTATCTAGGTTAACGAACGTGCACTTGGACTATGTAGGTAACCTAGCGGGCACTTGGACTGTCTAGGTTACCTAGCGGGCACTTGGACTATCTAGGTTAACGAACGGGCACTTGGACTATGTATGTTGCCTAGCGGGCACTTGGTCTATCTAGGTTAGGTTACGGGCACAAGGACTATGTAGGTTACCTAGCGGGAACTTGGACAATGTAGGTTACCTAGCAGGCACGTGGACTATCAAGGTTACCTAACGGGTACTTGGACTGTCTAGGTTAACTAGTGGGCAATTGGACTGTCTAGGTTACCTAGCGGGCACTTGGCTATGTACGTTCCCTAGCGGGCACTTGGACTATCAATGTTAACTAGCGGGCACTTGGTATATGTAGGTTAAGTAGCGGACACTTGCACTATGTCGGTTACCTAACAGGCACTTGGACTATCTAGGCTAACTAGCGGGCACTTGGACTATCTAGGTTAACTAGCGGGCCCTTGGACTATGTAGGTTACCTAGATAGCACTTGGACTATATAGGTTCCCTAGCGGGCACTTAGACTATCTAGGTTAGGTTACGGGCACTTGGACTATCTAGGTTACCTAGCGGGAACTTGGACAATGTAGGTTACCTAGCAGTCATTTGGACTATCTAGGTTACCTAATGGGCACTTTCACTATCTAGGTTACCTAGCTGGCACTTGGACAATGTAGGTTACCTAGCGGGCACTTGGACAATCTAGGTTAACTAGCGGGTACTTGGACTATATAGGTTACATAGCGGGCACTTGGACTATGGAGGTTAACGAGTGGGCACTTGGACTATCTAGGTTAACTAGCGGGCCCTTGGACTATGTAGGTTACCTAGATAGCACTTGGATTATATAGGTTCCCTAGCGGGCACTTGGACTATATAGGTTCCCTAGCGGGCACTTGGACTATCTAGGTTAACGAACGGGTACTTGGACTATGCAGGTAACCTAGCGGCACTTGGCCTGTCTAGGTTACATAGCGGGCACTTGGACTTCTAGCTTAACGAACGGGCACTTGGACTATGTATGTTGCCTAGCGGGCACTTGGTCTATCTAGGTTAGCTTACGGGCACAAGGACTATGTAGGTTGCCTAGCGGGAACTTGGACAATGTAGGTTACCTAGCAGGCACGTGGACTATCTAGGTTACCTAACGGGTACTTGGACTGTCTAGGTTAACTAGTGGGCAATTGGACTGTCTAGGTTACCTAGCGGGCACTTGGCTATGTACGTTCCCTAGCGGGCACTTGAACTATGTAGTTTCCCTAGCGGGAATTTGGATTATTTAGGTTACCTAGTGGGCACGTGGTCTATGTAGGTTACCTAGCTGGCACTTGGACTACGTAGGTTAACTACAAGGCACTTGGACTATCAAGGTTACCTAGCGGGTCCTTGGAGTATGTAGGTTACCAGCGGGCACTTGGACTATCTAGGTTAACGAACGGGCACTTGGACTATGTAGGTTAACTAGCGGGCAATTCGAATATCTCGGTTGGCTAACGGGCAATTGGACTATCTAGGTTACCTAGCGGGCACTTGGACTATGTATTTTCCCTAGCGGGCACTTGGACTATTTAGGTTACCTAGCAGGCACTTTGACTATCTAGGTTAACTAACGGACACTTGGTCTATGAAGGTTGCCTAGTGAGCACTTGGACTATGTAGGTTCCCTAGCAGGCACTTGGACTATGTAGGTTCCCTATCGGGTGCTTGGACTGTCTAGGTTAACTAGTGGGCAATTGGACTGTCTAGGTTACCTAGTGGGCACTTGGATTATGTACGTTCCCTAGCGGGCACTTGGCCTATCTACGTTACCTAGCGGGCACTTGGACTATGTAGGTTAACGAACGGGCACTTGGACTATGTAGTTTACCTAGCAGGAACTAGGACTATGTAGGTTAACTAGCGGGCACTTGCACTCTCTAGGTTACCTAGCGGGCACTTGGCCTATGTACCTTCCCTAGCGGGCACTTGGAATATCTATGTTAACTAGCTGGCACTTGGACTATGTAGGTTACCTAGCAGACACTTGCACTATGTAGGTTACCTAGCGGGCACTTGGACTATGTAGGTTAACTAGAGGACATTTGGACGATCTAGGTTAACTAGCGGTCACTTGGACGATCTAGGTTAACTAACGGGCACTTGGACTATCAAAGTTAACAGCGAGCCCTTGGACTATCTAGGTTAACTAGCGGGCCCTTGGACTATCTAGGTTAACTAGCGGGCCCTTGGACTATCTAGGTTACCTAGATAGCACTTGGAATATATAGGTTCCCTAGCGGGCACTTGGACTATCTAAGTTAACGAACAGGCATTTGGACTATGCAGGTAACCTAGCGGCACTTGGACTGTCTAGGTTACATAGCGGGCACTTGGACTTCTAGGTTAACGAACGGGCACTTGGACTATGTATGTTGCCTAGCGGGCACTTGGACTATCTAGGTTAGGTTACGGGCACTTGGACTATCTAGGTTACCTAGGGGGAACTTGGACAATGTAGGTTACCTAGCAGGCACTTGGACTATCTAGGTTACCTAACGGGCACTTGGACTGTCTAGGTTAACTAGTGGGTAATTGGACTGTCTAGGTTACCTAGTGGGCTCTTGGACTATGTACGTTCCCTAGCTGGCACTTGGGCTATCTACGTTACCTAGCGGGCACTTGGACTATGTAGGTTAACGAACGGGCACTTGGACTATGTAGTTACCTAGCAGGCACTTGGATTATGTAGGTTAACTAGCGGGCATTTGCACTCTCTAGGTTACCTAGCGGGCACTTGGACTATGTACCTTCCCTAACGGGCACTTGGACTATCTACGTTAACTAGCGGGCACTTGGAGTATGTAGGTTCCCTAACGGGCACTTGGACTATGTAGGTTCCCTAGCGGTCACGTGGACTATGTAGACTTCATAGAAGGAACTTGGACTATGTAGGTTAACAGGCGGGCACTTGTACTATCCAGGTTACCAAGCAGACACTTGGACTATGTAGGTTACCCAATGGGCACTTGGACTATCTAGGTAAACGAAGGGACACTTGGACTATGTAGGTTAGCTATCAGGCACTTGGACTATCTAGGTTACCTAGCAGGCACTTGGACTATGTAGGTTACCTATCGGACACTTGGACGATTTAGGTTAACTATCGGGCACTTGGACTATCTAGGTTAACTAGCGGGCACTTGAACTAGCGGGCATTTGGATTATTTAGGTTACCTAGTGGGCACTTGGACTATGTAGGTTACCTAGCGGGCACTTGGACTACGTAGGTTAACTACAAGGCACTTGGACTATCAAGGTTACCTAGCGGGCCCTTGGACAATGTAGGTTACCAGCGGGCATTTGGACTATCTAGGTTAACGAACGTGCACTTGGACTATGTAGGTAACCTAGCGGGCACTTGGACTGTCTAGGTTACCTAGCGGGCACTTGGACTATCTAGGTTAACGAACGGGCACTTGGACTATGTATGTTGCCTAGCGGGCACTTGGTCTATCTAGGTTAGGTTACGGGCACAAGGACTATGTAGGTTACCTAGCGGGAACTTGGACAATGTAGGTTACCTAGCAGGCACGTGGACTATCAAGGTTACCTAACGGGTACTTGGACTGTCTAGGTTAACTAGTGGGCAATTGGACTGTCTAGGTTACCTAGCGGGCACTTGGCTATGTACGTTCCCTAGCGGGCACTTGGACTATCAATGTTAACTAGCGGGCACTTGGTATATGTAGGTTAAGTAGCGGACACTTGCACTATGTCGGTTACCTAACAGGCACTTGGACTATCTAGGCTAACTAGCGGGCACTTGGACTATCTAGGTTAACTAGCGGGCCCTTGGACTATGTAGGTTACCTAGATAGCACTTGGACTATATAGGTTCCCTAGCGGGCACTTAGACTATCTAGGTTAGGTTACGGGCACTTGGACTATCTAGGTTACCTAGCGGGAACTTGGACAATGTAGGTTACCTAGCAGTCATTTGGACTATCTAGGTTACCTAATGGGCACTTTCACTATCTAGGTTACCTAGCTGGCACTTGGACAATGTAGGTTACCTAGCGGGCACTTGGACAATCTAGGTTAACTAGCGGGTACTTGGACTATATAGGTTACATAGCGGGCACTTGGACTATGTAGGTTACCTAGATAGCACTTGGATTATATAGGTTCCCTAGCGGGCACTTGGACTATATAGGTTCCCTAGCGGGCACTTGGACTATCTAGGTTAACGAACGGGTACTTGGACTATGCAGGTAACCTAGCGGCACTTGGCCTGTCTAGGTTACATAGCGGGCACTTGGACTTCTAGCTTAACGAACGGGCACTTGGACTATGTATGTTGCCTAGCGGGCACTTGGTCTATCTAGGTTAGCTTACGGGCACAAGGACTATGTAGGTTACCTAGCGGGAACTTGGACAATGTAGGTTACCTAGCAGGCACGTGGACTATCTAGGTTACCTAACGGGTACTTGGACCGTCTAGGTTAACTAGTGGGCAATTGGACTGTCTAGGTTACCTAGCGGGCACTTGGCTATGTACGTTCCCTAGCGGGCACTTGAACTATGTAGTTTCCCTAGCGGGAATTTGGATTATTTAGGTTACCTAGTGGGCACGTGGTCTATGTAGGTTACCTAGCTGGCACTTGGACTACGTAGGTTAACTACAAGGCACTTGGACTATCAAGGTTACCTAGCGGGCCCTTGGAGTATGTAGGTTACCAGCGGGCACTTGGACTATCTAGGTTAACGAACGGGCACTTGGACTATGTAGGTTAACTAGCGGGCAATTCGAATATCTCGGTTGGCTAACGGGCAATTGGACTATCTAGGTTACCTAGCGGGCACTTGGACTATGTATTTTCCCTAGCGGGCACTTGGACTATTTAGGTTACCTAGCAGGCACTTTGACTATCTAGGTTAACTAACGGACACTTGGTCTATGAAGGTTGCCTAGTGAGCACTTGGACTATGTAGGTTCCCTATCGGGTGCTTGGACTGTCTAGGTTAACTAGTGGGCAATTGGACTGTCTAGGTTACCTAGTGGGCACTTGGACTATGTACGTTCCCTAGCGGGCACTTGGCCTATCTACGTTACCTAGCGGGCACTTGGACTATGTAGGTTAACGAACGGGCACTTGGACTATGTAGTTTACCTAGCAGGAACTAGGACTATGTAGGTTAACTAGCGGGCACTTGCACTCTCTAGGTTACCTAGCGGGCACTTGGCCTATGTACCTTCCCTAGCGGGCACTTGGAATATCTATGTTAACTAGCTGGCACTTGGACTATGTAGGTTACCTAGCAGACACTTGCACTATGTAGGTTACCTAGCGGGCACTTGGACTATGTAGGTTAACTAGAGGACATTTGGACGATCTAGGTTAACTAGCGGTCACTTGGACGATCTAGGTTAACTAACGGGCACTTGGACTATCAAAGTTAACAGCGAGCCCTTGGACTATCTAGGTTAACTAGCGGGCCCTTGGACTATCTAGGTTACCTAGATAGCACTTGGAATATATAGGTTCCCTAGCGGGCACTTGGACTATCTAAGTTAACGAACAGGCATTTGGACTATGCAGGTAACCTAGCGGCACTTGGACTGTCTAGGTTACATAGCGGGCACTTGGACTTCTAGGTTAACGAACGGGCACTTGGACTATGTATGTTGCCTAGCGGGCACTTGGACTATCTAGGTTAGGTTACGGGCACTTGGACTATCTAGGTTACCTAGGGGGAACTTGGACAATGTAGGTTACCTAGCAGGCACTTGGACTATCTAGGTTACCTAACGGGCACTTGGACTGTCTAGGTTAACTAGTGGGTAATTGGACTGTCTAGGTTACCTAGTGGGCTCTTGGACTATGTACGTTCCCTAGCTGGCACTTGGGCTATCTACGTTACCTAGCGGGCACTTGGACTATGTAGGTTAACGAACGGGCACTTGGACTATGTAGTTACCTAGCAGGCACTTGGATTATGTAGGTTAACTAGTGGGCACTTGCACTCTCTAGGTTACCTAGCGGGCACTTGGACTATGTACCTTCCCTAGCTGGCACTTGGACTATCTATGTTAACTAGCGGGCACTTGGAGTATGTAGGTTCCCTAACGGGCACTTGGACTATGTAGGTTCCCTAGCGGTCACGTGGACTATGTAGACTTCATAGAAGGCACTTGGACTATGTAGGTTAACAGGCGGGCACTTGGAATATCCAGGTTACCAAGCGGACACTTGGACTATGTAGGTTACCCAATGGGCACTTGGACTATCTAGGTAAACGAAGGGACACTTGGACTATGTAGGTTAGCTATCAGGCACTTGGACTATCTAGGTTACCTAGCAGGCACTTGGACTATGTAGGTTACCTATTGGACACTTTGACGATTTAGGTTAACTATCGGGCACTTGGACTATCTAGGTTAACTAGCGGGCCCTTGGACTATCTAGGTTAACTAGCGGGCACTTGAACTAGCGGGCATTTGGATTATTTAGGTTACCTAGTGGGCACTTGGACTATGTAGGTTACCTAGCGGGCACTTGGACTACGTAGGTTAACTACAATGCACTTGGACTATCAAGGTTACCTAGCGGGCCCTTGGACAATGTAGGTTACCAGCGGGCATTTGGACTATCTAGGTTAACGAACGTGCACTTGGACTATGTAGGTAACCTAGCGGGCACTTGGACTGTCTAGGTTACCTAGCGGGCACTTGGACTATGTAGGTTAACGAACGGGCACTTGGACTATATAGGTTACCTAGCGGACACTTCGAATATCTAGGTTAGCTAATGGGCAATTGGACTATCTAGGTTACCTAGCGGGCACTTGGACTATGTAGGTTCCCTAGCGGGCACTCGGACTATTTAGGTTACCTAGCAGGCACTTTGACTATCTAGGTTAACTAACGGACACTTGGACTATGAAGGTTGCCTAGCGAGCAATTGGACTATGTAGGTTCCCTAGCGGGCACTTGGACTATGTAGGTTCCCTATCGGGTACTTGGACTGTCTAGGTTAACTAGTGGGCAATTGGACTGTCTAGGTTACCTAGTGGGCACTTGGACTATGAACGTTCCCTAGCGGGCACTTGGACTATCTATGTTAACTAGCGGGCACTTGGACTATGTAGGTTACCTAGCAGACACTTGCACTATGTAGGTTACCTAGCGGGCACTTGGACTATGTAAGTTAACTAGAGGACATTTGGAAGATCTAGGTTAACTAGTGGGCACTTGGACTATCTAGGTTAACTAGCGGGCCCTTGGACTATCTAGGTTACCTAGATAGCACTTGGAATATATAGGTTCCCTAGCGGACACTTGGACTATCTAGGTTATCGAACGGGCACTTGGACTATGCAAGTAACCTAGCGGGCACTTGGACTGTCTAGGTTACATAGCGGGCACTTGGACTTCTAGGTTAACGAACGGGCACTTGGAATATGTATGTTGCCTAGCGGGCACTTGGACAATCTAGGTTAGGTAACGGGCACTTGGACTATCTAGGTTACCTAGCGGGAACTTGGACAATGTAGGTTACCTAGCAGGCACTTGGACTATCTAGGTTACCTAGCGGGCCCTTGGACTATGTAGGTTACCTAGCGGGCACTTGTCTAGGTTACCTAGCGGGCACTTTGACTATCTAGGTTAACTAGCTGACCTTGGACTATGTAGGTTAACTAGCGGGCCCTTGGACTATGTAGGTAACCTAACAGGCACTTGTCTAGGTTACCTAGCGGGCACTTTGACTATCTAGGTTAACTAGCTGACCTTGGACTATGTAGGTTAACTAGCGGGCCCTTGGACTATGTAGGTTAACTAGCGGGCTCTTGGACTATCTAGGTTTCCTGGCAGGCACTTGGACTATGTACATACCCTAGCGCACACTTGAACTATCTAGGTTACCTAGTGGGCACTTGGACTATGTACGTCCCCTAGTGGGCATTTGGGTTATCTACGTTACCTAGCGGGCACTTGGACTATGTAGGTTAACGAACGGGCACTTGGACTATGTAGTTTACCTAGCAGGCACTTGGACTATGTAGGTTAACTAGCGGGCACTTGCACTCTCTAGGTTACCTAGCGGGCACTTGGACTATGTACCTTCCCTAGCGGGCACTTGGACTATCTATGTTAACTAGCGGGCACTTGGACTATGTAGGTTACCTAGCAGACACTTGCACTATGTAGGTTACGAAGCGGGCACTTGGACTATGTAGGTTAACTAGAGGACATTTGGACGATCTAGGTTAATTAGTGGGCACTTGGACGATCTAGGTTAACTAATGGGCACTTGGACTATCAAAGTTAACAGCGAGCCCTTGGACTATCTAGGTTAACTAGCGGGCCCTTGGACTATCTAGGTTACCTAGATAGCATTTGGAATATATAGGTTCCCTAGCGGACACTTGGACTATCTAGGTTATCGAACGGGCACTTGGACTATGCAAGTAACCTAGCGGGCACTTGGACTCTCTAGGTTACATAGCGGGCACTTGGACTTCTAGGTTAACGAACGGGCACTTGGAATATGTATGTTGCCTAGCGGGCACTTGGCAATCTAGGTTAATTAACGGGCACTTGGAATATCTAGGATACCTAGCGGGAACTTGGACAATGTAGGTTACCTAGAAGGCACTTGGACTATCTAGGTAACCTAGCGGGCACTTGGACTCTCTAGGTTACCTAGCGGGCCCTTGGACTATGTAGGTTACCTAGCGGGCACTTGGACTATCTAGATTAACGAACGGGCACTTGGACTATGTAGGTAACCTAACAGGCAATTGTCTAGGTTACCTAGAGGGCACTTTGACTACTTAGGTTAACTAGCAGACCTTGGACTATGTAGGTTAACTAGCGGGCCCTTGGACTATGTAGGTTAACTAGCGGACTCTTAGACTATCTAGGTTTCCTAGCAGGCATTTGGACTATGTACATACCCTAGCACGCACTTGGACTATCTAGGTTACCTAGCGGGCACTTGGACTATGTACGTCCCCTAGTGGGCACTTGGACTATCTAGGTTAACTAACGGGCACGAGAACTATCTAGGTTTACTAGCGGGCACTTGGACTATCTAGGTTACCTAGCAGGCACTTGGATTATGAAGGATCCCTAGCGGGCACTTGGACTATCTAGGTAAACTAGGGGGCACTTGGACTATGTAGGTTACCTATCGGACACTTGGATGATTTACGTTAACTATCGGGCACTTGGACTATCTAGGTTAACTAGCGGGCCCTTGGACTATCTAGGTTAACTAGCGGGCACTTGAACTAGCGGGCATTTGGATTATTTAGGTTACCTAGTGGGCACTTGGTCTATGTGGGTTACCTAGCGGGCACTTGGACTACATAGGTTAACTACAAGGCACTTTTACTATCAAGGTTACCTAGCGGGCCCTTGGACAATGTAGGTTACCAGCGGGCACTTGGACTATCTAGGTTAACGAACGTGCACTTGGATTATGTAGGTAACCTAGCGGGCACTTGGACTGTCTAGGTTACCTAGCGGGCACTTGGACTATCTAGGTTAACGAACGGGCACTTGGACTATGTAGGTTACCTAGCGGACACTTCGAATATCTAGGTTAGCTAAAGGGCAATTGGACTATCTAGGTTACCTAGCGGGCACTTGGACTATGTAGGTTCCCTAGCGGGCACTTGGACTATTTAGGTAACCTAGCAGGCACTTTGACTATCTAGGTTAACTAACGGACACTTGGACTATGAAGGTTGCCTAGAGAGCAATTGGACTATATAGGTTCCCTTTCGGGCACTTGGACTATGAGGTTCCCTATCGGGTTCTTGGACTGTCTAGGTTAACTAGTGGGCAATTGGACTGTCTAGGTTACCTAGTGGGCACTTGGACTATGTACGTTCCCTAGCGGGCACTTGGGCTATCTACGTTACCTAGGGGGCACTTGGACTATGTAGGTTAACGAACGGGCACTTGGAATATGTATTTTACCTAGCAGGCACTTGGACTATGTAGGTTAACTAGCGGGCACTTGCACTCTCTAGGTTACCTAGCGGGCACTTGGACTATGTACCTTCCCTAGCGGGCACTTGGACTATCTATGTTAACTAGCGGGCACTTGGACTATGTAGGTTACCTAGCAGACACTTGCACAATGTAGGTTACCTAGCGGGCACTTGGACTATGTAGGTTAACTAGAGGACATTTGGACGATATAGGTTAACTAGTGGGCACTTGGACTATCAAAGTTAACAGCGAGCCCTTGGACTATCTAGGTTAACTAGCGGGCCCTTGGACTATCTAGGTTACCTAGATAGCACTTGGAATATATAGGTTCCCTAGCGGACACTTGGACTATCTAGGTTATCGAACGGGCACTTGGACTATGCAAGTAACCTAGCGGGCACTTGGACTGTCTAGGTTACATAGCGGGCACTTGGACTTCTAGGTAAACGAACGGGCACTTGGAATATGTATGTTGCCTAGCGGGCACTTGGCAATCTAGGTTAGTTAACGGGCACTTGGAATATCTAGGTTACCTAGCGGGAACTTGGACAATGTAGGTTACCTAGCAGGCACTTGGACTATCTAGGTTACCTAGCGGGCGCTTGGACTATGTAGGTTACCTAGCGGGCACTTGGACTATCTAGGTTAACGAACGGGCACTTGGACTATGTAGGTAACCTAACAGGCACTTGTCTAGGTTACCTTTTGGGCACTTTGACTATCTAGGTTAACTAGCAGACCTTGGACTATGTAGGTTAACTAGCGGGCCCTTGGACTATCTAGGTTAACTAGCAGGCACTTGGACTATGTACAAACCCTAGCGCGCACTTGGACTATCTAGGTTACCTAGCGGGCACTTGGACTATGTACGTCCCCTAGTGGGCACTTGGACTATCTAGGTTAACTAACGGGCACGAGAACTATCTAGGTTTACTAGCGGGCACTTGGAGTATCTAGGTTACATAGCAGGCACTTGGATTATGAAGGATCCCTAGCGGGCACTTGGACTATCTAGGTTAACTAGCAGGCACTTGGACTATGTAGGTTAACTAGCGGACACTTGCACGATCTAGGTTAACTAGCGGGCCCTTGCACTATGTAGGTTAACTAGTGGGCCCATCGATTATGTAGGTTTACTAGCAGGCACTTGGTCTATCTAGGTTAACTAGCAGGCCCTTGGACTATGTAGTTTCCCTATCGGGCATTTGGACTATTAAGATTACCAAGCGGGAACTTGGACTATGTAGGATCCCTAGCGGGCACTTGGATTATGTGGGTACCCTATCAGGCACTTGGACTATGTAGGTTACCTAGCAGGCATTTTGACTATCTAGGTTAAATAATGGGCACTTGGACTATGTAGGTTGCCTAGCGGGCACTTGGACTATGTAGGTTCCCTATCGGGTACTTGGACTGTCTAGGTTAACTAGTGGGCAATTGGACTGTCTAGGTTACCTAGTGGGCACTTGTACTATGTACGTTCCCTAGCGGGCACTTGGCTTATCTACGTTCCCTAGCGGGCACTTGGACTATGTAGGTTAACGAACGGGCACTTGGACTATGTAGTTTACCTAGCAGGCACTTGGACTATGTAGGTTAACTAGCGGGCACTTGCACTCTCTAGGTTACCTAGCGGGCACTTAGACTATGTACCTTCCCTAGCGGGCACTTGGACTATCTATGTTAACTAGCGGGCACTTGGACTATGTAGGTTACCTAGCAGACACTTGCACTATGTAGGTTACCTAGCGGGCACTTGGACTATGTAGGTTAACTAGAGGACATTTGGACGATCTAGGTTAACTAGTGGGCACTTGGACGATCTAGGTTAACTAACGGGCACTTGGACTATCAAAGTTAACAGCGAGCCCTTGGACTATCTAGGTTAACTAGCGGGCCCTTGGACTATCTAGGTTACCTAGATAGCATTTGGAATATATAGGTTCCCTAGCGGACACTTGGACTATCTAGGTTATCGAACGGGCACTGGCACTATGCAAGTAACCTAGCGGGCACTTGGACTGTCTAGGTTACATAGCGGGCACTTGGACTTCTAGGTTAACGAACGGGCACTTGGAATATGTATGTTGCCTAGCTGGCACTTGGACAATCTAGGTTAGTTAACGGGCACTTGGAATATCTAGGTTACCTAGCGGGAACTTGGACAATGTAGGTTACCTAGCAGGCACTTGGACTATCTAGGTAACCTAGCGGGCACTTGGACTCTCTAGGTTACCTAGCGGGCCCTTGGACTATGTAGGTTACCTAGCGGGCACTTGGACTATCTATATTAACGAACGGGCACTTGGACTATGTAGGTTAACAAGCGGGCTCTTGGACTATTTAGGTTTCCTAGCAGGCACTTGGAATATGTACATACCCTAGCGCGCACTTGGACTATCTAGGTTACCTAGCGGGCACTTGGACTATTTACGTCCCCTAGTGGGCACTTGGACTATCTAGGTTAACTAACAGGCACGAGAACTATCTAGGTTTACTAGCGGGCACTTGGACTATCTAGGTTACCTAGCAGGCACTTGGATTATGAAGGATCCCTAGCGGGCACTTGGACTATCTAGGTTAACTAGCGGGCACTTGGACTATGTAGGTTAACTAGCGGACACTTGCACGATCTTGGTTAACTAGCAGGCGCTTGCACTATGTAGGTTAACTAGTGGGCCCATGGATTATGTAGGTTTACTAGCAGGCACTTGAACTATCTAGGTTAACTAGCGGGCCCTTGGACTATGTAGTTTCCCTAGCAGGCATTTGGACTATTAAGGTTACCAAGCGGGAACTTGGACTATGTAGGTTCCCTAGCGGGCACTTGGATTATGTAGGTTCCCTATCAGGCACTTGGACTATGTAGGTTACCTAGCATGCACTTTGACTATCTAGGTTACCTAGCGGGCACTTGGACTATGTAGGTTAACTAGCGGGCACATGGACGATCTAGGTTAACGAACGGGCACTTGGACTATGTAGGTTGCCTAGCGGGCACTTGGACTATGTAGGTTCCCTAGCGGGCACTTGGATTATGTAGATTCCCTATCGGGCACTTGGACTATGTAGGTTAACTAGCGGGTACTTGGACTGTCTAGGTTACCTAGCGGGCACTTGGATTATCTAGGTTAACGAACGGGCACTTGGACTATGTAGGTTACCTAGCCGCCACTTGGACTATCTAGGTTAGCTAACAGGCACTTGGAATATCTAGGATCCCTAGAGGGCACTTGTACTATCTAGGTTTCCTAGCTGGCACTTGGACTATGTAGGTCAACTAGCGGGCCCTTATACTACCTAGGTTAGCTAACGGGCACTTAGATTATGTAGTTTAACTAGGGGGCACTTGGAATATGTAGGTTAACTAGCGGACAGTTGCACTATGTAGGTTAACTAGCGGGCCCATGGACTATGTAGGTTTACTAGCAGGCCTTTGGACTATCTAGATTCCCTCAAGGGCACTTGGGCTATCTTGGTTACCGAACGGGCACTTGAACTATCTAGGTTATCTAGCGGGCACTTGGACTATGTAGGCTAACTAGGGGGCCCTTGAAGGATCGAGGTTACCTAGCGGGTACTAGAACTATCTAAGTTACCTAGCGGACACTTGGAATATGTACTTTCCCTAGTGTGCACTTGGACTATGTACGTTCCCTAGCGGGCACTTGGACTATCTATGTTAACTAGCGGGCAATTGGAATATGTAGGTTAACTAGCGAACACTTGCACTATGTCGGTTACCTAACAGGCACTTGTACTATCTGGGTTAACTAGCGTGCACTTGGACTATCTAGGTTCCTTAGCGGGCACTTGGACTATCTAGGTTGCCTAGCGGGCACTTGTACTATGTAGGTTAACTAGCGTGCCCTTGGACTATATAGGTTACGTAGCGGGCACTTGGTATATAGGTTAACAAGCGGGCATTTGGACTATGTATGTTAACTAGCGGACTTACACGATCTAGGTTAACTAGCAGGCCCTTTTACTATGTAGGTTAACTAGCGGGCCATGGATTATGTAGGTTAACTAGCAGGCACTTGGACTATCTAGGCAAACTAGCGGGCACTTGGACTATGTGGCTTCCCTAGTGGGCATTTGGACTATCTAGGTTACCTAGCGGGCACTTGGACTATCTAGGTTACCTAGCGAGCACTTGGACTGTCTAAGTTACCTAGCAGGCACTTTGACTATCTAGGTTAACTAACGGGCACTTGGATTATGTAGGTTGCCTAGCGGGCACTTGGATTATGTAGGTTCCCTAGGGGGCACTTGGACTATCTAGGTTAACGAACGGGCACTTGGACTATGTATGCTGCCTAGTGGGCATTGGACTATCTAGGTTCGCTAACGGGCACTTGGACTATCTAGGTTACCTAGCAGTAACTTGGAAAATGTAGGTTACCCAGCAGGCACTTGGACTATCTAGGCTACCTAAAGGGCACTTTCACTATCTAGGTTACCTAGCTGGCACTTGGACTATGTAGGTTAACTAGCGGGCACATGGACGATCTAGGTTAACGAACGGGCACTTGGACTATGTAGGTTACCTAGAAGGCACTTGGACTATATAGTTTAACTAGATAGCACTTGGACTATATAGGTTCCCTAGCGGGCACTTGGACTATCTAGGTTAACGAACCGGCACTTAGACTATGCAGGTAACCTAGCGGGCACTTGGACTGTCTAGGTTACATAGCGGGCACTTGGACTTCTAGGTTAACGAACGGGCACTTGGAATATGTATGTTGCCTAGCGGGCACTTGGACAAACTAGGTTAGGTAACGGGCACTTGGACTATCTAGGTTACCTAGCGGGAACATGGACAATGTAGGTTACCTAGCAGGTACTTGGACTATCTAGGTTACCTAGCGGGCCCTTGGACTATGTAGGTTACCTAGCGGGCACTTGGACTATCTACGTTAACGAACGGGCACTTGGAATATGTAGGTAACCTAACAGGCACTTGTCTAGGTTACCTAGTGGGCACTTTGACTATCTAGGTTAACTAGCTGACCTTGGACTATGTAGGTTAACTAGCGGGCCCTTGGACTATGTAGGTTAACTAGCGGGCTCTTGGACTATCTAGGTTTCCTAGCAGGCACTTGGACTATGTACATACCCTAGCGCGCACTTGGACTATCTAGGTTACCTAGCGGGCACTTGGACTATGTACGTCCCCTAGTGGGCACTTGGACTATCTAGGTTAACTAACGGGCACGAGAACTATCTAGGTTTACTAGCGGGCACTTGGACTATCTAGGTTACCTAGCAGGCACTTGGATTATGAAGGATCCCTAGCGGGCACTTGGACTATCTAGGTTAACTAGCGGGCACTTGGACTATGTAGGTTAACTAGCGGACACTTGCACGATCTAGGTTAACTAGCGGACCCTTGCACTATGTAGGTTAACTAGTGGGCCCATGGATTATGTAGATTTACTAGCAGGCACTTGGACTATCTAGGTTAACTAGCAGGCCCTTGGACTATGTAGTTTCCCTAGCGGGCATTTGGACTCTTAAGGTTACCAAGCGGGAACTTGGACTATGTAGGTTCCCTAGCGGGCACCTGGATTATGTAGGTTCCCTATCAGGCACTTGGACTATGTAGGTTACCTAGCAGGCACTTTGACTATCTAAGTTAAATAACGGGCACTTGGACTATGTAGTTTGCCTAGCGGGCACTTGGACTATGTAGGTTCCCTATCGGGTACTTGGACTGTCTAGGTTAACTAGCGGGCAATTGGACTGTCTAGGTTACCTAGTGGGCACTTGGACTATGTACGATCCCTAGTGGGCACTTGGGTTATCTACGTTACCTAGCGGGCACTTGGACTATGTAGGTTAACGAACGGGCACTTGGACTATGTAGTTTACCTAGCAGGCACTTGGACTATGTAGGTTAACTAGCGGGCAATTGCACTCTCTAGGTTACCTAGCGGGCACTTGGACTATGTACCTTCCCTAGCGGGCACTTGGACTATCTATGTTAACTAGCGGGCACGTGGACTATGTAGGTTACCTAGCAGACACTTGCACTATGTAGGTTACCTAGCGGGCACTTGGACTATGTAGGTTAACTAGAGGACATTTGGACGATCTAGGTTAACTAGTGGGCACTTGGACGATCTAGGTTAACTAACGGGCACTTGGACTATCAAAGTTAACAGCTAGCCCTTGGACTATCTAGGTTAACTAGCGGGCCCTTGGACTATCTAGGTTACCTAGATAGCATTTGGAATATATAGGTTCCCTAGCGGACACTTGGACTATCTAGGTTATCTAACGGGCACTTGGACTATGCAAGTAACCTAGCGGGCACTTGGACTGTCTAGGTTACATAGCGGGCACTTGGACTTCTAGGTTAACGAACGGGCACTTGGAATATGTATGTTGCCTAGCGGGCACTTGGCAATCTAGGTTAGTTAACGGGCACTTGGAATATCTAGGTTACCTAGCGGGAACTTGGACAATGTAGGTTACCTAGAAGGCACTTGGACTATCTAGATAACCTAGCGGACACTTGGACTCTCTAGGTTACCTAGCGGGCCCTTGGACTATGTAGGTTACCTAGCGGGCACTTGGACTATCTAGATTAACGAACGGGCACTTGGACTATGTAGGTATCCTAACAGGCACTTGTCTAGGTTACCTAGAGGGCACTTTGACTACCTAGGTTAACTAGCAGACCTTGGGCTATGTAGGTTAACTAGCGGGCCCTTGGACTATGTAGGTTAACTAGCGGACTCTTAGACTATCTAGGTTTCCTAGCAGGCATTTGGACTATGTACATACCCTAGCATGCACTTGGACTATCTAGGTTACCTAGCGGGCACTTGGACTATGTACGTCCCCTAGTGGGCACTTGGACAATCTAGGTTAACTAACGGGCACGAGAACTATCTAGGTTTACTAGCGGGCACTTGGACTATCTAGGTTACCTAGCAGGCACTTGGATTATGAAGGTTCCCTAGCGGGCACTTGGACTATCTAGGTAAACTAGGGGGCACTTGGACTATGTAGGTTACCTATCAGACACTTGGACGATTTAGGTTAACTATCGGGCACTTGGACTATCTAGGTTAACTAGCGGGCCCTTGGACTATCTAGGTTAACTAGCGGGCACTTGAACTAGCGGGCATTTGGATTATTTAGGTTACCTAGTGGGCACTTGGACTATGTGGGTTACCTAGCGGGCACTTGTACTACGTAGGTTAACTACAAGGCACTTGGACTATCAAGGTTACCTAGCGGGCCCTTGGACAATGTAGGTTCCCAGCGGGCACTTGGACTATCTAGGTTAACGAACGTGCACTTGGACTATGTAGGTAACCTAGCGGGCACTTGGATTGTCTAGGTTACCTAGCGGGCACTTGGACTATCTAGGTTAACGAACGGGCACTTGGACTATGTAGGTTACCTAGCAGACACTTCGAATATCTAGGTTAGCTAACGGGCAATTGGACTATCTAGGTTACCTAGCGGGCACTTGGACTATGTAGGTTCCCTAGCGGGCACTTGGACTATTTAGTTTACCTAGCAGGCACTTTGACTATCTAGGTTAACTAACGGACACTTGGAGTATGAAGGTTGCCTAGCGAGCAATTGGACTATGTAGGTTCCCTAGCGGGCACTTGGACTATGAGGTTCCCTATCGGGTTCTTGGACTGTCTAGGTTAACTAGTGGGCAATTGGACTGTCTAGGTTACCTAGTGGGCACTTGGACTATATACGTTCCGTTGCGGGCACTTGGGCTATCTACGTTACCTAGCGGGCACTTGGACTATGTAGGTTAACGAACGGGCACTTGGAATATGTAGTTTACCTAGCAGGAACTTGGACTATGTAGGTTAACTAGGGGGCACTTGCACTCTCTAGGTTACCTAGCGGGCACTTGGACTATGTACCTTCCCTAGCGGGCACTTGGACTATCTATGTTAACTAGCGGGCACTTGGACTATGTAGGTTACCTAGCAGACACTTGCACTATGTAGGTTACCTAGCGGGCACTTGGACTATGTAGGTTAACTAGAGGACATTTGGACGATCTACGTTAACTAGTGGGCACTTGGACTATCTAGGTTAACGAACGGGCACTTGGACTATGTAGGTTACCTAGAAGGCACTTGGACTATATAGTTTAACTAGATAGCACTTGGACTATATAGGTTCCCTAGCGGGCACTTGGACTATCTAGGTTAACGAACCGGCACTTAGACTATGCAGGTAACCTAGCGGGCACTTGGACTGTCTAGGTTACATAGCGGGCACTTGGACTTCTAGGTTAACGAACGGGCACTTGGAATATGTATGTTGCCTAGCGGGCACTTGGACAAACTAGGTTAGGTAACGGGCACTTGGACTATCTAGGTTACCTAGCGGGAACATGGACAATGTAGGTTACCTAGCAGGTACTTGGACTATCTAGGTTACCTAGCGGGCCCTTGGACTATGTAGGTTACCTAGCGGGCACTTGGACTATCTACGTTAACGAACGGGCACTTGGAATATGTAGGTAACCTAACAGGCACTTGTCTAGGTTACCTAGCGGGCACTTTGACTATCTAGGTTAACTAGCTGACCTTGGACTATGTAGGTTAACTAGCGGGCCCTTGGACTATGTAGGTTAACTAGCGGGCTCTTGGACTATCTAGGTTTCCTAGCAGGCACTTGGACTATGTACATACCCTAGCGCGCACTTGGACTATCTAGGTTACCTAGCGGGCACTTGGACTATGTACGTCCCCTAGTGGGCACTTGGACTATCTAGGTTAACTAACGGGCACGAGAACTATCTAGGTTTACTAGCGGGCACTTGGACTATCTAGGTTACCTAGCAGGCACTTGGATTATGAAGGATCCCTAGCGGGCACTTGGACTATCTAGGTTAAATAGCGGGCACTTGGACTATGTAGGTTAACTAGCGGACACTTGCACGATCTAGGTTAACTAGCGGACCCTTGCACTATGTAGGTTAACTAGTGGGCCCATGGATTATGTAGATTTACTAGCAGGCACTTGGACTATCTAGGTTAACTAGCAGGCCCTTGGACTATGTAGTTTCCCTAGCGGGCATTTGGACTCTTAAGGTTACCAAGCGGGAACTTGGACTATGTAGGTTCCCTAGCGGGCACCTGGATTATGTAGGTTCCCTATCAGGCACTTGGACTATGTAGGTTACCTAGCAGGCACTTTGACTATCTAAGTTAAATAACGGGCACTTGGACTATGTAGTTTGCCTAGCGGGCACTTGGACTATGTAGGTTCCCTATCGGGTACTTGGACTGTCTAGGTTAACTAGCGGGCAATTGGACTGTCTAGGTTACCTAGTGGGCACTTGGACTATGTACGATCCCTAGTGGGCACTTGGGTTATCTACGTTACCTAGCGGGCACTTGGACTATGTAGGTTAACGAACGGGCACTTGGACTATGTAGTTTACCTAGCAGGCACTTGGACTATGTAGGTTAACTAGCGGGCAATTGCACTCTCTAGGTTACCTAGCGGGCACTTGGACTATGTACCTTCCCTAGCGGGCACTTGGACTATCTATGTTAACTAGCGGGCACGTGGACTATGTAGGTTACCTAGCAGACACTTGCACTATGTAGGTTACCTAGCGGGCACTTGGACTATGTAGGTTAACTAGAGGACATTTGGACGATCTAGGTTAACTAGTGGGCACTTGGACGATCTAGGTTAACTAACGGGCACTTGGACTATCAAAGTTAACAGCTAGCCCTTGGACTATCTAGGTTAACTAGCGGGCCCTTGGACTATCTAGGTTACCTAGATAGCATTTGGAATATATAGGTTCCCTAGCGGACACTTGGACTATCTAGGTTATCTAACGGGCACTTGGACTATGCAAGTAACCTAGCGGGCACTTGGACTGTCTAGGTTACATAGCGGGCACTTGGACTTCTAGGTTAACGAACGGGCACTTGGAATATGTATGTTGCCTAGCGGGCACTTGGCAATCTAGGTTAGTTAACGGGCACTTGGAATATCTAGGTTACCTAGCGGGAACTTGGACAATGTAGGTTACCTAGAAGGCACTTGGACTATCTAGATAACCTAGCGGACACTTGGACTCTCTAGGTTACCTAGCGGGCCCTTGGACTATGTAGGTTACCTAGCGGGCACTTGGACTATCTAGATTAACGAACGGGCACTTGGACTATGTAGGTATCCTAACAGGCACTTGTCTAGGTTACCTAGAGGGCACTTTGACTACCTAGGTTAACTAGCAGTCCTTGGGCTTTGTAGGTTTACTAGCGGGCCCTTGGACTATGTATGTTAAATAGCGGACTCTTAGACTATCTAGGTTTCCTAGCATGCATTTGGACTATGTACATACCCTAGCATGCACTTGGACTATCTAGGTTACCTAGCGGGCACTTGGACTATGTACGTCCCCTAGTGGGCACTTGGACAATCTAGGTTAACTAACGGGCACGAGAACTATCTAGGTTTACTAGCGGGCACTTGGACTATCTAGGTTACCTAGCAGGCACTTGGATTATGAAGGTTCCCTAGCGGGCACTTGGACTATCTAGGTAAACTAGGGGGCACTTGGACTATGTAGGTTACCTATCAGACACTTGGACGATTTAGGTTAACTATCGGGCACTTGGACTATCTAGGTTAACTAGCGGGCCCTTGGACTATCTAGGTTAACTAGCGGGCACTTGAACTAGCGGGCATTTGGATTATTTAGGTTACCTAGTGGGCACTTGGACTATGTGGGTTACCTAGCGGGCACTTGTACTACGTAGGTTAACTACAAGGCACTTGGACTATCAAGGTTACCTAGCGGGCCCTTGGACAATGTAGGTTCCCAGCGGGCACTTGGACTATCTAGGTTAACGAACGTGCACTTGGACTATGTAGGTAACCTAGCGGGCACTTGGATTGTCTAGGTTACCTAGCGGGCACTTGGACTATCTAGGTTAACGAACGGGCACTTGGACTATGTAGGTTACCTAGCAGACACTTCGAATATCTAGGTTAGCTAACGGGCAATTGGACTATCTAGGTTACCTAGCGGGCACTTGGACTATGTAGGTTCCCTAGCGGGCACTTGGACTATTTAGTTTACCTAGCAGGCACTTTGACTATCTAGGTTAACTAACGGACACTTGGAGTATGAAGGTTGCCTAGCGAGCAATTGGACTATGTAGGTTCCCTAGCGGGCACTTGGACTATGAGGTTCCCTATCGGGTTCTTGGACTGTCTAGGTTAACTAGTGGGCAATTGGACTGTCTAGGTTACCTAGTGGGCACTTGGACTATATACGTTCCGTTGCGGGCACTTGGGCTATCTACGTTACCTAGCGGGCACTTGGACTATGTAGGTTAACGAACGGGCACTTGGAATATGTAGTTTACCTAGCAGGAACTTGGACTATGTAGGTTAACTAGGGGGCACTTGCACTCTCTAGGTTACCTAGCGGGCACTTGGACTATGTACCTTCCCTAGCGGGCACTTGGACTATCTATGTTAACTAGCGGGCACTTGGACTATGTAGGTTACCTAGCAGACACTTGCACTATGTAGGTTACCTAGCGGGCACTTGGACTATGTAGGTTAACTAGAGGACATTTGGACGATCTACGTTAACTAGTGGGCACTTGGACTATCTAGGTTAACGAACGGGCACTTGGACTATGTAGGTTACCTAGAAGGCACTTGGACTATATAGTTTAACTAGATAGCACTTGGACTATATAGGTTCCCTAGCGGGCACTTGGACTATCTAGGTTAACGAACCGGCACTTAGACTATGCAGGTAACCTAGCGGGCACTTGGACTGTCTAGGTTACATAGCGGGCACTTGGACTTCTAGGTTAACGAACGGGCACTTGGAATATGTATGTTGCCTAGCGGGCACTTGGACAAACTAGGTTAGGTAACGGGCACTTGGACTATCTAGGTTACCTAGCGGGAACATGGACAATGTAGGTTACCTAGCAGGTACTTGGACTATCTAGGTTACCTAGCGGGCCCTTGGACTATGTAGGTTACCTAGCGGGCACTTGGACTATCTAGGTTAACTAGCGGGCACTTGGACTATGTAGGTTAACTAGCGGACACTTGCACGATCTTGGTTAACTAGCGGGCCCTTGCACTATGTAGGTTAACTAGCGGGCCCATGGATTATGTAGGTTTACTAGCAGGCACTTGGACTATCTAGGTTAACTAGCAGGCACTTGGACTATGTAGTTTCCCTAGCGGGCATTTGGACTATTAAGGTTACCAAGCGGGAACTTGGACTATGTAGGTTACCTAGTGGGCACTTGGACTATCTAAGTTACCTAGAAGGCACTTTGATTATCTAGGATAACTAACGGGCACTTGGACTATGTAGGTTAACTAGAGGACATTTGGACGATCTAGGTTAACTAGCGGGCACTTGGACGATCTAGGTTACCTAGCGGGAACGTGGACAATGTAGGTTACCTAGCAGGCACTTGGACTACCTAGGTTACCTAGCGGGCACTTGGACTCTCTAGGTTACCTAGCGGGCCCTTGGACTATGTAGGTTACCTAGCGGGCACTTGAACTATCTAGGTTAATGAACGGGCACTTGGACTACGTAGGTAACCTAACGGGCACTTGTCTAGGTTACTTAGCGGGCACTTTGACTATCTAGGTTAACTAGCAGACCTTGGACTATGTAGGTTAACTAGCGGGCCCTTGGACTATGTAGGTTAACTAGCGGGCCATGGATTATGTAGGTTAACTAGCAGGCACTTGGACTATCTAGGCAAATTAGCGGGCACTTGGACTATGTAGTTTCCCTAGCGGGCATTTGGACTATTAAGGTTACAAAGCGGGAACTTGGACTATGTAGGTTACCTAGTGGGCACTTGGACTATCTAAGTTACCTAGCAGGCACTTTGATTATCTAGGTTAACTAACGGGCACTTGGACTATGTAGGTTGCCAAGCGGGCACTTGGACAATGTAGGTTACCTAGCGGGCACTTGGACTATGTAGGTTCTCTATCGGGCACTTGGACTATGTAGGTTAACTAGCGGGCACTTGGACTGTCTATGTTACCTAGCGAGCACTTCGATTATCTAGGTTAACGAACGGGCACTTGGACTATGTAGGTTACCTAGCCGCCACTTGGACTATCTAGGTTAGCAAACAGGCACTTGGAATATCTAGGTTCCCTAGCGGCCACTTGTACTATCTAGGTTACCTAGCTGGCACTTGGACTATGAAGGTCAACTAGCGGGCCCTTGCACTTCCTAGGTTAGCTAACGGGAACTTAGATTATGTAGGTTAACTAGGGGGCACTTGGAATATGTAGGTTAACTAGCGGACACTTGCACTATGAAGGTTAACTAGCGGGCCCATGGACTATGTAGGTTTACTAGCGGGCCCTTGGAATATCTAGGTTCCCTAAAGGGCACTTGGACTATCTATGTTACCGAACGGGCACTTGGACTATCTAGGTTACCTAGCGGGCACTTGGACTATGTAGGATAACGATGGGGGCCCTTGGACGATCTAGGTTACTTAGCGGGTACTAGAACTATCTAGGTTAACTAGCGGGTAGTTGCACTATCTAAGTTAACTAGCGGGCACTTGGCTATGTACGTTCCCTAGCGGGCACTTGGACTATCTATGTTAACGAGCGGGCACTTGGAATATGTAGGTTATCTAGTGGACACTTGCACTATGTAGGTTACCTAGCAGGCACTTGGACTATCTAGGTTAACTAGCGGGCACTTGGACTATCTAAGTTAACTAGCGTGCACTTGGACTATGTAGGATCCTTACCGGGCACTGGGACTCTCTAGGTTGCCTAGCGGGCACTTGTACTATGTAGGTTAACTAGAGTGCCCTTGGACTATCTAGGTTACGTAGCGGGCACTTGGTATATAGGTTAACTAGCGGGCCCGTGGACTATGTAGTTTACTAGCGGGCCCTTGGACTATCTAGGTTCCCTAGCGGGCAGTTGGACAATCTATTTTAACTAGCGGGCACTTGGAATATGTAGGTTATCTAGTGGACACTTGCACTATGTAGGTTACCTAGTAGACACTTGGACTATCTAGGTTAACTAGCGGGCACTTGGACTATCTAAGTTAACTAGCGTGCACTTGGACTATGTAGGTTCCTTAGCGGGAACTGGGACTATCTAGGTTGCCTAGCGGGCACTTGTACTATGTAGGTTAACTAGAGTGCCCTTGGACTATCTAGGTTACGTAGCGGGCACTTGGTATATAGGTTAACTAGCGGGCCCATGGACTATGTAGTTTACTAGCGGGCCCTTGGACTATCTAGGTTCCCTAGCGGGCACTTGGACTATCTATGTTAACTAGCGGGCACTTGGAATATGTAGGTTATCTAGTGGACACTTGCACTATGTAGGTTACCTAGCAGGCATTTGGACTATCTAGGTTAACTAGCGGGCACTTGGACTATCTAAGTTAACTAGCGTGCACTTGGACTATGTAGGATCCTTACCGGGCACTGGGACTCTCTAGGTTGCCTAGCGGGCACTTGTACTATGTAGGTTAACTAGAGTGCCCTTGGACTATCTAGGTTACGTAGCGGGCACTTGGTATATAGGTTAACTAGCGGGCCCGTGGACTATGTAGTTTACTAGCGGGCCCTTGGACTATCTAGGTTCCCTAGCGGGCAGTTGGACAATCTATTTTAACTAGCGGGCACTTGGAATATGTAGGTTATCTAGTGGACACTTGCACTATGTAGGTTACCTAGTAGACACTTGGACTATCTAGGTTAACTAGCGGGCACTTGGACTATCTAAGTTAACTAGCGTGCACTTGGACTATGTAGGTTCCTTAGCGGGAACTGGGACTATCTAGGTTGCCTAGCGGGCACTTGTACTATGTAGGTTAACTAGAGTGCCCTTGGACTATCTAGGTTACGTAGCGGGCACTTGGTATATAGGTTAACTAGCGGGCCCATGGACTATGTAGTTTACTAGCGGGCCCTTGGACTATCTAGGTTCCCTAGCGGGCACTTGGACTATCTATGTTAACTAGCGGGCACTTGGAATATGTAGGTTATCTAGTGGACACTTGCACTATGTAGGTTACCTAGTAGACACTTGGACTATCTAGGTTAACTAGCGGGCACTTGGACTATCTAAGTTAACTAGCGTGCACTTGGACTATGTAGGTTCCTTAGCGGGCACTGGGAATATCTAGGTTGCCTAGCGGGCACTTGTACTATGTAGGTTAACTAGAGTGCCCTTGAACTATCTAGGTTACATAGCGGGCACTTGGTATATAGGTTAACTAGAGGGCACTTGGACTATGTAGGTTAACTAGCGGATACTTGGACTATCTAGGTTAACTAGCGTGCACTTGGACTATCTAGGTTCCCTAGCGTGCACTTGGACTATGTAGGTTCCCTAGCGGGCACTTGGACTATTTAGGTTACCTAGCAGGCACTTTGACTATCTAGGTTAACTAAAGGACACTTGGACTATGAAGGTTGCCTAGCGAGCACTTGGACTATGTTGGTTCCCTATCGGGTACTTGGACTGTCTAGGTTAACTAGTGGGCAATTGGACTGTCTAGGTTACCTAGTGGGCACTTGGACTATGTACGTTCCCTAGCGGGCACTTGGGCTATCTACGTTAGCTAGCGGGCACTTGAACTATGTAGGTTAACGAACGGGCACTTGGACTATGTAGTTTACCTAGCAGGCACTTGGACTATGTAGGTTAACTAGCGGGCACTTGCACTCTCTAGGTTACCTAGCGGGCACTTGGACTATGTACCTTCCCTAGCGGGCACTTGGACTATCTGTGTTAACTAGCGGGCACTTGGACTATGTAGGTTCCCTAAAGGGCACTTGGACTATGTAGGTTCCCTAGCGGTCACGTGGACAATGTAGACTCCATAGAAGGCACTTGGACTATGTAGGTTAACAGGCGGGCATTGGACTATCCAGGTCACCAAGCGGACACTTGGATTATGTAGGTTACCCAATGGGCACTTGGACTATCTAGGTTAACGAAGGGACACTTGGACTATGTAGGTTAGCTATCAGGCACTTGGACTATCTAGGTTAACTAGCGGGCCCTTGGACTATCTAGGTTACCTAGATAGCACTTGGAATATATAGGTTCCCTAGCGGACACTTGGACTATCTAGGTTATCGAACGGGCACTTGGACTATGCAAGTAACCTAGCGGGCACTTGGACTGTCTAGGTTACATAGCGGGCACTTGGACTTCTAGGTTAACGAATGGGCACTTGGAATATGTATGTTGCCTAGCGGGCACTTGGACAATCTAGGTTAGGTAACGGGCACTTGGACTATCTAGGTTACCTAGCGGGAACTTGGAGAATGTAGGTTACCAGCAGGCACTTGAACTAAGTAGGTTACCTAACGGGCACTTTCACTATCTAAGTTACCTAGCTGGCACTTGGACTATGTAGGGTAACTAGCGGGCACTTGGACGATCTAGGTTAACTAGCGGGCACTTGGACTATATAGGTTACCTAGCGGGCACTTGGACTATGGAGGTTAACGAACGGGCACTTGGATTATGTAGGTTACCTAGCAGGCACTTGGACTATCTAGGTTACCTAGATAGCACTTGGACTATATAGGTTCCCTAGCGGGCACTTGGACTATCTAGGTTAACGAACAGGCACTTGGACTATGCAGGTAACCTAGCGGGCATTTGGACTGTCTAGGTTACATAGCGGGCACTTGGACTTCTAGGTTAACGAACGGGCACTTGGACTATGTATATTGCCTAGCGGGCCCTTGGACTCTATAAGTTAGGTAACGGGCACTTGGACTATCTAGGTTATCTAGCGGGAACTTGGACAATGTAGGTTACCTAAAGGGCACTTTGACTATCTGGGTTACCTAGCGAGCACTTGAACTATCTAGGTTAACTAGCGGGAACTTAGACTATCTAGGTTACCTAGCGGGCACTTGGATTATCTAGGTTACCTAGCGGTCCCCTGGACTATGTAGGTTACCTAGCAGGCACTTGGACTATCTAGGTTAACGAACGGGCACTTGGACTATGTAGGTAACCTAGCGGGCACATGGACTGTCTAGGTTACCTAGCGGGCACTTTTACTATCTAGGTTAACTAGCAGACCTTGGACTATGTAGGTTAACTAGAGGGCCCTTGGACTATGTAGGTTAACTAGCGGGCACTTGGACTATCTAGATTTCCTGGCAGGCCCTTGGACTATGTACATACCCTAGCGCGCACTTGGACTATCTAGCTTACCTAGCGCGCACTTGGACTATCTAGCTTACCTAGTGGGCACGTGGACTATCTAGGTTAACTAGCAGGCACTTGGACTATCTAGGTTACCTAGCAGGCACTTGGATTATGAAGGATCCCTAGTGGGCACTTGGACTATCTAGGTTAACTAGCGGGCACTTGGACTATGTAGGTTAACTAGCGGACACTTGCACGATCTTGGTTAACTAGCGGGCCCTTGCACTATGTAGGTTAACTAGCGGGCCCATGGATTATGTAGGTTTACTAGCAGGCACTTGGACTATCTAGGTTAACTAGCAGGCACTTGGACTATGTAGTTTCCCTAGCGGGCATTTGGACTATTAAGGTTACCAAGCGGGAACTTGGACTATGTAGGTTACCTAGTGGGCACTTGGACTATCTAAGTTACCTAGAAGGCACTTTGATTATCTAGGATAACTAACGGGCACTTGGACTATGTAGGTTAACTAGAGGACATTTGGACGATCTAGGTTAACTAGCGGGCACTTGGACGATCTAGGTTACCTAGCGGGAACGTGGACAATGTAGGTTACCTAGCAGGCACTTGGACTACCTAGGTTACCTAGCGGGCACTTGGACTCTCTAGGTTACCTAGCGGGCCCTTGGACTATGTAGGTTACCTAGCGGGCACTTGAACTATCTAGGTTAATGAACGGGCACTTGGACTACGTAGGTAACCTAACGGGCACTTGTCTAGGTTACTTAGCGGGCACTTTGACTATCTAGGTTAACTAGCAGACCTTGGACTATGTAGGTTAACTAGCGGGCCCTTGGACTATGTAGGTTAACTAGCGGGCCATGGATTATGTAGGTTAACTAGCAGGCACTTGGACTATCTAGGCAAATTAGCGGGCACTTGGACTATGTAGTTTCCCTAGCGGGCATTTGGACTATTAAGGTTACAAAGCGGGAACTTGGACTATGTAGGTTACCTAGTGGGCACTTGGACTATCTAAGTTACCTAGCAGGCATTTTGATTATCTAGGTTAACTAACGGGCACTTGGACTATGTAGGTTGCCAAGCGGGCACTTGGACAATGTAGGTTACCTAGCGGGCACTTGGACTATGTAGGTTCTCTATCGGGCACTTGGACTATGTAGGTTAACTAGCGGGCACTTGGACTGTCTATGTTACCTAGCGAGCACTTCGATTATCTAGGTTAACGAACGGGCACTTGGACTATGTAGGTTACCTAGCCGCCACTTGGACTATCTAGGTTAGCTAACAGGCACTTGGAATATCTAGGTTCCCTAGCGGCCACTTGTACTATCTAGGTTACCTAGCTGGCACTTGGACTATGAAGGTCAACTAGCGGGCCCTTGCACTTCCTAGGTTAGCTAACGGGAACTTAGATTATGTAGGTTAACTAGGGGGCACTTGGAATATGTAGGTTAACTAGCGGACACTTGCACTATGAAGGTTAACTAGCGGGCCCATGGACTATGTAGGTTTACTAGCGGGCCCTTGGAATATCTAGGTTCCCTAAAGGGCACTTGGACTATCTATGTTACCGAACGGGCACTTGGACTATCTAGGTTACCTAGCGGGCACTTGGACTATGTAGGATAACGATGGGGGCCCTTGGACGATCTAGGTTACTTAGCGGGTACTAGAACTATCTAGGTTAACTAGCGGGTAGTTGCACTATCTAAGTTAACTAGCGGGCACTTGGCTATGTACGTTCCCTAGCGGGCACTTGGACTATCTATGTTAACGAGCGGGCACTTGGAATATGTAGGTTATCTAGTGGACACTTGCACTATGTAGGTTACCTAGCAGGCACTTGGACTATCTAGGTTAACTAGCGGGCACTTGGACTATCTAAGTTAACTAGCGTGCACTTGGACTATGTAGGATCCTTACCGGGCACTGGGACTCTCTAGGTTGCCTAGCGGGCACTTGTACTATGTAGGTTAACTAGAGTGCCCTTGGACTATCTAGGTTACGTAGCGGGCACTTGGTATATAGGTTAACTAGCGGGCCCGTGGACTATGTAGTTTACTAGCGGGCCCTTGGACTATCTAGGTTCCCTAGCGGGCAGTTGGACAATCTATGTTAACTAGCGGGCACTTGGAATATGTAGGTTATCTAGTGGACACTTGCACTATGTAGGTTACCTAGTAGACACTTGGACTATCTAGGTTAACTAGCGGGCACTTGGACTATCTAAGTTAACTAGCGTGCACTTGGACTATGTAGGTTCCTTAGCGGGAACTGGGACTATCTAGGTTGCCTAGCGGGCACTTGTACTACGTAGGTTAACTAGAGTGCCCTTGGACTATCTAGGTTACGTAGCGGGCACTTGGTATATAGGTTAACTAGCGGGCCCATGGACTATGTAGTTTACTAGCGGCCCCTTGGACTATCTAGGTTCCCTAGCGGGCAGTTGGACAATCTATGTTAACTAGCGGGCACTTGGAATATGTAGGTTATCTAGTGGACACTTGCACTATGTAGGTTACCTAGTAGACACTTGGACTATCTAGGTTAACTAGCGGGCACTTGGACTATCTAAGTTAACTAGCCTGCACTTGGACTATGTAGGTTCCTTAGCGGGCACTGGGAATATCTAGGTTGCCTAGCGGGCACTTGTACTATGTAGGTTAACTAGAGTGCCCTTGAACTATCTAGGTTACATAGCGGGCACTTGGTATATAGGTTAACTAGAGGGCACTTGGACTATGTAGGTTAACTAGCGGATACTTGGACTATCTAGGTTAACTAGCGTGCACTTGGACTATCTAGGTTCCCTAGCGTGCACTTGGACTATGTAGGTTCCCTAGCGGGCACTTGGACTATTTAGGTTACCTAGCAGGCACTTTGACTATCTAGGTTAACTAAAGGACACTTGGACTATGAAGGTTGCCTAGCGAGCACTTGGACTATGTTGGTTCCCTATCGGGTACTTGGACTGTCTAGGTTAACTAGTGGGCAATTGGACTGTCTAGGTTACCTAGTGGGCACTTGGACTATGTACGTTCCCTAGCGGGCACTTGGGCTATCTACGTTAGCTAGCGGGCACTTGAACTATGTAGGTTAACGAACGGGCACTTGGACTATGTAGTTTACCTAGCAGGCACTTGGACTATGTAGGTTAACTAGCGGGCACTTGCACTCTCTAGGTTACCTAGCGGGCACTTGGACTATGTACCTTCCCTAGCGGGCACTTGGACTATCTGTGTTAACTAGCGGGCACTTGGACTATGTAGGTTCCCTAAAGGGCACTTGGACTATGTAGGTTCCCTAGCGGTCACGTGGACAATGTAGACTCCATAGAAGGCACTTGGACTATGTAGGTTAACAGGCGGGCACTTGGACTATCCAGGTTACCAAGCGGACACTTGGATTATGTAGGTTACCCAATGGGCACTTGGACTATCTAGGTTAACGAAGGGACACTTGGACTATGTATGTTAGCTATCAGGCACTTGGACTATCTAGGTTACCTAGCAGGCACTTGGACTATGTAGGTTACCTATCGGACACTTGGACGATTTAGGTTAACTATCGGGCACTTGGACTATGTAGTTTCCCTAGCGGTCATTTGGATTATTTAGGTTACCTAGTGGGCACTTGGACTATGTAGGTTACCTAGCGGGCACTTGGAGTACGTAGGTTAACTACAAGGCACTTGGACTATCAAGGTTACCTAGCGGGCCCTTGGACTATGTAGGTTACCAGCGGGCACTTGTACTATCTAGGTTAACTAGCGGGCCCTTGGACTATCTAGGTTACCTAGATAGCACTTGGAATATATAGGTTCCCTAGCGGACACTTGGACTATCTAGGTTATCGAACGGGCACTTGGACTATGCAAGTAACCTAGCGGGCACTTGGACTGTCTAGGTTACATAGCGGGCACTTGGACTTCTAGGTTAACGAATGGGCACTTGGAATATGTATGTTGCCTAGCGGGCACTTGGACAATCTAGGTTAGGTAACGGGCACTTGGACTATCTAGGTTACCTAGCGGGAACTTGGAGAATGTAGGTTACCAGCAGGCACTTGAACTAAGTAGGTTACCTAACGGGCACTTTCACTATCTAAGTTACCTAGCTGGCACTTGGACTATGTAGGGTAACTAGCGGGCACTTGGACGATCTAGGTTAACTAGCGGGCACTTGGACTATATAGGTTACCTAGCGGGCACTTGGACTATGGAGGTTAACGAACGGGCACTTGGACTATGTAGGTTACCTAGCAGGCACTTGGACTATCTAGGTTACCTAGATAGCACTTGGACTATATAGGTTCCCTAGCGGGCACTTGGACTATCTAGGTTAACGAACGGGCACTTGGACTATGCAGGTAACCTAGCGGGCATTTGGACTGTCTAGGTTACATAGCGGGCACTTGGACTTCTAGGTTAACGAACGGGCACTTGGACTATGTATATTGCCTAGCGGGCCCTTGGACTCTATAAGTTAGGTAACGGGCACTTGGACTATCTAGGTTATCTAGCGGGAACTTGGACAATGTAGGTTACCTAAAGGGCACTTTGACTATCTGGGTTACCTAGCGAGCACTTGAACTATCTAGGTTAACTAGCGGGAACTTAGACTATCTAGGTTACCTAGCGGGCACTTGGATTATCTAGGTTACCTAGCGGTCCCCTGGACTATGTAGGTTACCTAGCAGGCACTTGGACTATCTAGGTTAACGAACGGGCACTTGGACTATGTAGGTAACCTAGCGGGCACATGGACTGTCTAGGTTACCTAGTGGGCCCTTGGACTATGTAGGTTACCAGCGGGCACTTGGACTATCTAGGTTAACGAACGTGCACTTGGACTATGTAGGTAACCTAGCGGGCCCTTGGAATGTCTAGGTTACCTAGCGGGCACTTGGACTATCTAGGTTAACGAACGGGCACTTGGACTATGTAGGTTAACTAGTGGACACTTCGAAAATCTAGGTTAGCTAACGGGCAATTGGACTATCTAGGTTACCTAGCGGGCACTTGGACTATGTAGGTTCCCTAGCGGGCACTTGGACTATTTAGGTTACCTAGCGGTCACGTGGACTATGTAGACTTCATAGAAGGCACTTGGAATATGTTGGTTAACAGGCGGGCACTTGGACTATCCAGGTTACCAAGCGGACACTTGGACTATGTAGGTTACCCAATGGGCACTTGGACTATCGAGGTTAACGAAGGGACACTTGGACTATGTAGGTTAGCTATCAGTCACTTGGACTATCTAGGTTACCTAGCAGGCACTTGGACTATGTAGGTTACCTATCGGACACTTGGACGATTTAGGTTAACTATCGGGCACTTGGACAATCTAGGTTAACTAGCGGGCCCTTGGACTATCTAGGTTAACTAGCGGGCACTTGAACTATGTAGTTTCCCTAGCGGGCATTTGGATTATTTAGGTTACCTAATGGGCACTTGGACTATGTAGGTTACCTAGCGGGCACTTGGACTACGTAGGTTAACTACAAGGCACTTGGACTATCAAGGTTACATAGCGGGCCCTTGGAATATGTAGGTTACCAGCGGGCACTTGGACTATCTAGGTTAACGAACGTGCACTTGGACTATGTAGTTAACCTATCGGGCACTTGGACTGTCTAGGTTACCTAGCGGACACATGGACTATCTAGGTTAACGAACGGGCACTTGGACTATGTAGGTTAACTAGCGGACACTTCGAATATCTAGGTTAGCTAACGGGCAATTGGACTATCTAGGTTACCTAGCGGGCACTTGGACTATGTATGTTCCCTAGCGGGAACTTGGACTATTTAGGTTACCTAGCAGGCACTTTGACTATCTAGGTTAACTAATGGACATTTGGACTATGAAGGTTGCCTAGCGAGCACTTGGACAATGTAGGTTCCCTAGCGGGCACTTGGACTATGTAGGTTCCCTATCGGGTACTTGGACTGTCTAGGTTAACTAGTGGGCAATGGGACTGTCTAGGTTACCTACTGGGCACTTGGACTATGTACGTTCCCTAGCGGGCACTTGGCTTATCTACGTTACCTAGCGGGCACTTGGACTATGTAGGTTAACGAACGGGCACTTGGACTATGTAGTTTACCTAGCCGGCACTTGGACTATGTAGGTTAACTAGCGGGCACTTGCACTCTCTAGGTTACCTAGCGGGCACTTGGACTATGTAGGTTAACTAGAGGACATTTGGACGATCTAGGTTAAGTAGCGGGCACTTGGACGATCTAGGTTAACTAACGGGCACATGGGCTATCAAAGTTAACAGCAAGCCCTTGGACTATCTAGGTTAACTAGCAAGCCCTTGGACTATCTAGGTTACCTAGATAGCACTTGGAATATATTGGTTCCCTAGCGGACACTTGGACTATCTAGGTTATCGAACGGGCACTTGGACTATGCAAGTAACCTAGCGGGCATTTGGACTGTCTAGGTTACATAGCGGGCACTTGGACTTCTAGGTTAACGAACGGGCACTTGGAATATGTATGTTGCCTAGCGGGCACTTGGACAATCTAAGTTAGGTAACGGGCACTTGGACTATCTAGGTTACCTAGCGGGAACTTGGACAATGTAGGTTACCTAGCAGGCACTTGGACTACCTAGGTTACCTAGCGGGCCCTTGGACTATGTAGGTTACCTAGCGGGCACTTGGACTATCTAGGTTAACGAACGGGCACTTGGACTATGTAGGTAACCTAACGGGCACTTGTCTAGGTAACCTAGCGGGCACTTTGACTATCTAGGTTAACTAGCAGACCTTGGACTATGTAGGTTAACTAGCGGGCCCTTGGACTATGTAGGTTAACTAGCGGGCTCTTGGACTATCTAGGTTTCCTAGCAGGCACTTGGACTATGTACATACCCTAGCGCGCACTTGGACTATCTAGATTACCTTGCGGGCACTTGGACTATGTACGTCCCCTAGTGGGCACTTGGACTATCTAGGTTAACTAACGGGCACGAGGACTATCTAGTTTTACTAGCGGGCACTTGGACTATCTAGGTTACCTAGCAGGCACTTGGATTATGAAGGATCCCTAGCGGGCACTTGGACTATCTAGGTTAACTAGCGGGCACTTGGACTATGTAGGTTAACTAGCGGACACTTGCACGATCTAGGATAACTAGCGGGCCCTGCACTATGTAGGTTAACTAATGGGCCCATGGATTATGTTGGTTTACTAGCAGGCACTTGGACTATCTAGGTTAACTAGCAGGCACTTGGACTATGTAGTTTCCCTAGCGGGCATTTGGACTATTAAGGTTACCAAGCGGGAACTTGGACTATGGAGGTTCCCTAGCGGGCACTTGGATTATGTAGGTTCCCTATCGGGCACTTAGACTATGTAGCTTACCTAGCAGGCACTTTGACTATCTAGGTTAAATAACGGGCACTTGGACTATGTAGGTTGCCTAGCGGGCACTTGGACTATGTAGGTTCCCTAGCGGGCACTTGGATTATGTAGGTTCCCTATCGGGCACTTGGACTATGTAGGTTAACTAGCGGGTACTTGGACTGTCTAGGTTACCTAGCGGGCACTTGGATTATCTAGGTTAACGAACGGGCACTTGGACTATGTAGGTCACCTAGCCGCCACTTGGACTATCTAGGTTAGCTAACAGGCACTTGGAATATCTAGGATTCCTAGAGGGCACTTGTACTATCTAGGTTACCTAGCTGGCACTTGGACTATGTAGGTCAACTAGCGGGCCCTTATACTACCTAGGTTAGCTAACGGGCACTTAGATTATGTAGTTTAACTAGGGGGCACTTGGAATATGTAGGTTAACTAGCGGACACTTGCATTATGTAGGTTAACTAGCGGGCCCATGGACTATATATGTTACGTAGCGGGCACTTGGTATATAGGTTAACAAGCGGGCATTTGGACTATGTATGTTAACTAGCGGACTTACACGATCTAGGTTAACTAGCAGGCCCTTTTACTATGTAGGTTAAGTAGCGGGCCATGGATTATGTAGGTTAACTAGCAGGCACTTGGACTATCTAGGCAAACTAGCGGGCACTTGGACTATGTAGCTTCCCTAGCAGGCATTTGGACTATCTAGGTTACCTAGCGGGCACTTGGACTATCTAGGTTACCTAGCGAGCACTTGGACTGTCTAAGTTACCTAGCAGGCACTTTGACTATCTAGGTTAACTAACGGGCACTTGGATTATGTAGGTTGCCTAGCGGGCACTTGGATTATGTAGGTTCCCTAGCGGGCACTTGGACTATCTAGGTTAACGAACGGGCACTTGGACTATGTATGTTGCCTAGCGGGCACTTGGACTATCTAGGTTAGCTAACGGGCACTTGGACTATCTAGGTTACCTAGCAGTAACTTGGACAATGTAGGTTACCCAGCAGGCACTTGGACTATCTAGGCTACCTAAAGGGCACTTTCACTATCTAGGTTACCTAGCTGGCACTTGGACTATGTAGGTTAACTAGCGGGCACTTGGACGATCTAGGTTAACGAACGGGCACTTGGACTATGTAGGTTACCTAGAAGGCACTTGGACTATATAGTTTAACTAGATAGCACTTGGACTATATAGGTTCCCTAGCGGGCACTTGGACTATCTAGGTTAACGAACCGGCACTTGGACTATGCAGGTAACCTAGCGGCACTTGGACTGTCTAGGTTACATAGCGGGCACTTGGACTTCTAGGTTAACGAACGGGCATTTGGACTATGTATGTTGCCTAGCGGGCACTTGGACTATCTAGGTTAGGTTACGGGCACTTGGACTATCTAGGTTACCTAGCGGGAACTTGGACAATGTAGGTTACCTAGCAGGCATTTGGACTATCTCGGTTACCTAACGGGCACTTTCACTATCTAAGTTACCTAGCTGGCACTTGGACTATGTAGGGTAACTAGCGGGCACTTGGACGATCTAGGTTAACTAGCGGGCGCTTGGACTATATAGGTTACCTAGCGGGCACTTGGACTATGGAGGTTAACGAACGGGCACTTGGACTATGTAGGTTACCTAGCAGGCACTTGGACTATCTAGGTTACCTAGATAGCACTTGGACTATATAGGTTCCCTAGCGGGCACTTGGACTATCTAGGTTAACGAACGGGCACTTGGACTATGCAGGTAACCTAGCGGGCACTTGGACTGTCTAGGTTACATAGCGGGCACTTGGACATCTAGGTTAACGAACGGGCACTTGGACTATGTATATTGCCTAGCGGGCCCTTGGACTCTCTATGTTAGGTAACGGGCACTTGGACTATCTAGGTTACCTAGCGGGAACTTGGACAATGTAGGTTACCTCAAGGGCACTTTGACTATCTAGGTTACCTAGCGGGCACTTGGACTATCTAGGTTAACTAGCGGAAACTTAGACTATCTAGGTTACCAGCGGGCACTTGGATTATCTAGGTTACCTAGCGGTCCCCTGGAATATGTAGGTTACCTAGCGGGCACGTGGACTATCTAGGTTAACGAACGGGCACTTGGACTATGTAGGTTACCTAGCCGCCACTTGGACTATCTAGGTTAGCTAACAGGCACTTGGAATATCTAGGATTCCTAGAGGGCACTTGTACTATCTAGGTTACCTAGCTTGCACTTGGACTATGTAGGTCAACTAGCGGGCCCTTATACTACCTAGGTTAGCTAACGGGCACTTAGATTATGTAGTTTAACTAGGGGGCACTTGGAATATGTAGGTTAACTAGCGGACACTTGCACTATGTAGGTTAACTAGCGGGCCCATGGACTATATAGGTTATGTAGCGGGCACTTGGTATATAGGTTAACAAGCGGGCATTTGGACTATGTATGTTAACTAGCGGACTTACACGATCTAGGTTAACTAGCAGGCCCTTTTACTATGTAGGTTAACTAGCGGGCCATGGATTATGTAGGTTAACTAGCAGGCCCTTGGACTATCTAGGCAAACTAGCGGGCACTTGGACTATGTAGCTTCCCTAGCGGGCATTTGGACTATCTAGGTTACCTAGCGGGCACTTGGACTATCTAGGTTACCTAGCGAGCACTTGGACTGTCTAAGTTACCTAGCAGGCACTTTGACTATCTAGGTTAACTAACGGGCACTTGGATTATGTAGGTTGCCTAGCGGGCACTTGGATTATGTAGGTTCCCTAGCGGGCACTTGGACTATCTAGGTTAACAAACGGGCACTTGGACTATGTATGTTGCCTAGCGGGCACTTGGACTATCTAGGTTAGCTAACGGGCACTTGGACTATCTAGGTTACCTAGCAGTAACTTGGACAATGTAGGTTACCCAGCAGGCACTTGGACTATCTAGGCTACCTAAAGGGCACTTTCACTATCTAGGTTACCTAGCTGGCACTTGGACTATGTAGGTTAACTAGCGGGCACTTGGACGATCTAGGTTAACGAACGGGCACTTGGACTATGTAGGTTACCTAGAAGGCACTTGGACTATATAGTTTAACTAGATAGCACTTGGACTATATAGGTTCCCTAGCGGGCACTTGGACTATCTAGGTTAACGAACCGGCACTTGGACTATGCAGGTAACCTAGCGGCACTTGGACTGTCTAGGTTACATAGCGGGCACTTGGACTTCTAGGTTAACGAACGGGCATTTGGACTATGTATGTTGCCTAGCGGGCACTTGCACTATCTAGGTTAGGTTACGGGCACTTGGACTATCTAGGTTACCTAGCGGGAACTTGGACAATGTAGGTTACCTAGCAGGCATTTGGACTATCTCGGTTACCTAACGGGCACTTTCACTATCTAAGTTACCTAGCTGGCACTTGGACTATGTAGGGTAACTAGCGGGCACTTGGATGATCTAGGTTAACTAGCGGGCGCTTGGACTATATAGGTTACCTAGCGGGCACTTGGACTATGGAGGTTAACGAACGGGCACTTGGACTATGTAGGTTACCTAGCAGGCACTTGGACTATCTAGGTTACCTAGATAGCACTTGGACTATATAGGTTCCCTAGCGGGCACTTGGACTATCTAGGTTAACGAACGGGCACTTGGACTATGCAGGTAACCTAGCGGGCACTTGGACTGTCTAGGTTACATAGCGGGCACTTGGATATCTAGGTTAACGAACGGGCACTTGGACTATGTATATTGCCTAGCGGGCCCTTGGACTCTCTATGTTAGGTAACGGGCACTTGGACTATCTAGGTTACCTAGCGGGAACTTGGACAATGTAGGTTACCTAAAGGGCACTTTGACTATCTAGGTTACCTAGCGGGCACTTGGACTATCTAGGTTAACTAGCGGAAACTTAGACTATCTAGGTTACCAGCGGGCACTTGGATTATCTAGGTTACCTAGCGGTCCCCTGGAATATGTAAGTTACCTAGCGGGCACTTGGACTATCTAGGTTAACGAACGGGCACTTGGACTATGTAGGTAACCTAGCGGGCACATGGACAGTCTAGGTTACCTAGCGGGCACTTTTACTATCTAGGTTAACTAGCAGACCTTGGACTATGTAGGTTAACTAGAGGGCCCTTGGACTATGTAGGTTAACTAGCGGGCACTTGGACTATCTAGATTTCCTGGCAGGCCCTTGGACTATGTACATACCCTAGCGCGCACTTGGACTATCTAGCATACCTAGCGGGCACTTGGACTATGTACTTCACCTAGTGGGCACGTGGACTATCTAGGTTAACTAGCAGGCACTTGGACTATCTAGGTTACCTAGCAGGCACTTGGATTATGAAGGATCCCTAGTGGGCACTAGGACTATCTAGGTTAACTAGCGGGCACTTGGACTATGTAGGTTAACTAGCGGACACTTGCACGATCTAGGTTAACTAGCGGGCCCTTGCACTATGTAGGTTAACTAGCGGGCCCATGGATTATGTAGGTTTACTAGCAGGCACTTGGACTATCTAGGTTAACTAGCGGGCACTTGGACTATGTAGTTTCCCTAGCGGGCAATTGGACTATTAAGGTTACCAAGCGGGAACGTGGACTATGTAGGTTACCTAGTGGGCACTTGGACTATCTAAGTTACCTAGCAGGCACTTTAATTATCTAGGTTAACTAACGGGCACTTGGACTATGTAGGTTGCCAAGCGGGCACTTGGACAATGTAGGTTACCTAGCGGGCACTTGGACTATGTAGGTTCTCTATCGGGCACTTGGACTATGTAGGTTAACTAGCGGGCACTTGGACTGTCTAGGTTACCTAGCGAGCACTTGGATTATCTAGGTTAACGAACGGGCACTTGGACTATGTAGGTTACCTAGCCGCCACTTGGACTATCTAGGTTAGCTAACAGGCACTTGGAATATCCAGGTTCCCTAGCGGCCACTTGTACTATCTAGGTTACCTAGCTGGCACTTGGATTATGTAGGTCAACTAGCGGGCCCTTGCACTACCTAGGTTAGCTAACAGGAACTTAGATTATGTAGGTTAACTAGGGGGCACTTGGAATATGTAGGTTAACTAGTGGACACTTGCACTATGAAGGTTAACTAGCGGGCCCATGGACTATGTAGGTTTACAAGCGGGCCCTTGGACTATCTAGGTTCCCTAAAGGGCACTTGGACTATCAATGTTACCGAACGGGCACTTGGACTATCTAGGTTACCTAGCGGGCACTTGGACTATGTAGGATAACGATGGGGGCCCTTGGACGATCTAGGTTACTTAGCGGGTACTAGAACTATCTAGGTTAACTAGCGGGTAGTTGCACTATCTAAGTTAACTAGCGGGCATTGACTATGTACGTTCCCTAGCGGGCACTTGGACTATCTATGTTAATGAGCGGGCACTTGGAATATGTAGGTTATCTAGTGGACACTTGCACTATGTAGGTTACCTAGCAGGCACTTGGACTATCTAGGTTAACTAGCGGGCACTTGGACTATCTAAGTTAACTAGCGTGCACTTGGACTATGTAGGTTCCTTAGCGGGCACTGGGACTATCTAGGTTGCCTAGCGGGCACTTGTACTATGTAGGTTAACTAGAGTGCCCTTGGACTATCTCGGTTACGTAGCGGGCACTTGGTATATAGGTTAACTAGCGGGCCCATGGACTATGTAGTTTACCAGCGGGCCCTTGGACTATCTAGGTTCCCTAGCGGGCACTTGGACTATCTATGTTAACTAGCGGGCACTTGGAATATGTAGGTTATCTAGTGGACACTTGCACTATGTAGGTTACCTAGTAGACACTTGGACTATCTAGGTTAACTAGCGGGCACTTGGACTATCTAAGTTAACTAGCGTGCACTTGGACTATGTAGGTTCCTTAGCGGGAACTGGGACTATCTAGGTTGCCTAGCGGGCACTTGTACTATGTAGGTTAACTAGAGTGCCCTTGGACTATCTAGGTTACATAGCGGGCACTTGGTATATAGGTTAACTAGCGGGCCCATGGACTATGTAGTTTACTAGCGGGCCCTTGGACTATCTAGGTTCCCTAGCGGGCACGTGGACTATCTATGTTAACTAGCGGGCACTTGGAATATGTAGGTTATCTAGTGGACACTTGCACTATGTAGGTTACCTAGTAGACACTTGGACTATCTAGGTTAACTAGCGGGCACTTGGACTATCTAAGTTAACTAGCGTGCACTTGGACTATGTAGGTTCCTTAGCGGGCACTGGGACTATCTACGTTGCCTAGCGGGCACTTGTACTATGTAGGTTAACTAGAGTGCCCTTGGACTATCTAGGTTACATAGCGGGCACTTGGTATATAAGTTAACTAGAGGGCACTTGGACTATGTAGGTTAACTAGCGGATACTTGGACTATCTAGGTTAACTAGCGTGCACTTGGACTATCTAGGTTCCCTAGCGGGCACTTGGACTATGTAGGTTCCCTAGCGGGCACTTGGACTATTTAGGTTACCTAGCAGGCACTTTGACTATCTAGGTTAACTAACGGACACTTGGACTATGAAGGTTGCCTAGCGAGCACTTGGACTATGTAGGTTCCCTAGCGGGCACTTGGTCTATGTTGGTTCCCTATCGGGTACTTGGACTGTCTAGGTTAACTAGTGGGCAATTGGACTGTCTAGGTTACCTAGTGGGCACTTGGACTATGTACGTTCCCTAGCGGGCACTTCGGCTATCTACGTTAGCTAGCGGGCACTTGGACTATGTAGGTTAACGAACGGGCACTTGGACTATGTAGTTTACCTAGCAGGCACTTGGACTATGTAGGTTAACTAGCGGGCACTTGCACTCTCTAGGTTACCTAGCGGGCACTTAGACTATGTACCTTCCCTAGCGGGCACTTGGACTATCTATGTTAACTAGCGGGCACTTGGACTATGTAGGTTCCCTAAAGGGCACTTGGACTATGTAGGTTCCCTAGCGGTCACGTGGACAATGTAGACTCCATAGAAGGCACTTGGACTATGTAGGTTAACAGGCGGGCACTTGGACTATCCAGGTTACCAAGCGGACACTTGGATTATGTAGGTTACCCAATGGGCACTTGGACTATGTAGGTTAACGAAGGGACACTTGGACTATGTAGGTTAGCTATCAGGCACTTGGACTATCTAGGTTACCTAGCAGGCACTTGGACTATGTAGGTTACCTATCGGACACTTGGACGATTTAGGTTAACTATCGGGCACTTGGACTATCTAGGTTAACTAGCGGGCCCTTGGACTATCTAGGTTAACTAGCGGGCACTTGAACTATGTAGTTTCCCTAGCGGTCATTTGGATTATTTAGGTTACCTAGTGGGCACTTGGACTATGTAGGTTACCTAGCGGGCACTTGGACTACGTAGGTTAACTACAAGGCACTTGGACTATCAAGGTTACCTAGCGGGCCCTTGGACTATGTAGGTTACCAGCGGGCACTTGGACTATCTAGGTTAACGAACGTGCACTTGGACTATGTAGGTAACCTAGCGGGCACTTGGAATGTCTAGGTTACCTAGCGGGCACTTGGACTATGTAGGTTAACTAGTGGACACTTCGAAAATCTAGGTTAGCTAACGGGCAATTGGACTATCTAGGTTACCTAGCGGGCACTTGGACTATGTAGGTTCCCTAGCGGGCACTTGGACTATTTAGGTTACCTAGCGGTCACGTGGACTATGTAGACTTCATAGAAGGCACTTGGACTATGTAGGTTAACAGGCGGGCACTTGGACTATCCAGGTTACCAAGCGGACACTTGGACTATGTAGGTTACCCAATGGGCACTTGGACTATCTAGGTTAACGAAGGGACACTTGCACTATGTAGGTTAGCTATCAGGCACTTGGACTATCTAGGTTACCTAGCAGGCACTTGGACTATGTAGGTTACCTATCGGACACTTGGACGATTTAGGTTAACTATCGGGCACTTGGACTATCTAGGTTAACTAGCGGGCCCTTGGACTATCTAGGTTAACTAGCGGGCACTTGAACTATGTAGTTTCCCTAGCGGGCATTTGGATTATTTAGGTTACCTAATGGGCACTTGGACTATGTAGGTTACCTAGCGGGCACTTGGACTATGTAGTTTCCCTAGCGGTCATTTGGATTATTTAGGTTACCTAGTGGGCACTTGGACTATGTAGGTTACCTAGCGGGCACTTGGACTACGTAGGTTAACTACAAGGCACTTGGACTATCAAGGTTACCTAGCGGGCCCTTGGACTATGTAGGTTACCAGCGGGCACTTGGACTATCTAGGTTAACGAACGTGCACTTGGACTATGTAGGTAACCTAGCGGGCACTTGGAATGTCTAGGTTACCTAGCGGGCACTTGGACTATGTAGGTTAACTAGTGGACACTTCGAAAATCTAGGTTAGCTAACGGGCAATTGGACTATCTAGGTTACCTAGCGGGCACTTGGACTATGTAGGTTCCCTAGCGGGCACTTGGACTATTTAGGTTACCTAGCGGTCACGTGGACTATGTAGACTTCATAGAAGGCACTTGGACTATGTAGGTTAACAGGCGGGCACTTGGACTATCCAGGTTACCAAGCGGACACTTGGACTATGTAGGTTACCCAATGGGCACTTGGACTATCTAGGTTAACGAAGGGACACTTGCACTATGTAGGTTAGCTATCAGGCACTTGGACTATCTAGGTTACCTAGCAGGCACTTGGACTATGTAGGTTACCTATCGGACACTTGGACGATTTAGGTTAACTATCGGGCACTTGGACTATCTAGGTTAACTAGCGGGCCCTTGGACTATCTAGGTTAACTAGCGGGCACTTGAACTATGTAGTTTCCCTAGCGGGCATTTGGATTATTTAGGTTACCTAATGGGCACTTGGACTATGTAGGTTACCTAGCGGGCACTTGGACTACGTAGGTTAACTACAAGGCACTTGGACTATCAAGGTTACCTAGCGGGCCCTTGGAATATGTAGGTTACCAGCGGGCACTTGGACTATCTAGGTTAACGAACGTGCACTTGGACTATGTAGTTAACCTAGCGGGCACTTGAACTGTCTAGGTTACCTAGCGGACACTTGGACTATCTAGGTTAACGAACGGGCACTTGGACTATGTAGGTTAACTAGCGGACACTTCGAATATCTAGGTTAGCTAACGGGCAATTGGACTATCTAGGTTACCTAGCGGGCACTTGGACTATGTAGGTTCCCTAGCGGGAACTTGGACTATTTAGGTTACCTAGCAGGCACTTTGACTATCTAGGTTAACTAATGGACATTTGGACTATGAAGGTTGCCTAACGAGCACTTGGACTATGTAGGTTCCCTAGCGGGCACTTGGACTATGTAGGTTCCCTATTGTGTATTTGGACTGTCTAGGTTAACTAGTGGGCAATTGGACTGTCTAGGTTACCTAGTGGGCACTTGGACTATGTACGTTCCCTAGCGGGCACTTGGCTTATCTACGTTACCTAGCGGGCACTTGGACTATGTAGGTTAACGAACGGGCACTTGGACTATGTAGTTTACCTAGCAGGCACTTGGACTATGTAGGTTAACTAGCGGGCACTTGCACTCTCTAGGTTACCTAGCGGGCACTTGGACTATGTACCTTCCCTAGCGGGCACTTGGACTATCTATGTTAACTAGCGGACACTTGGACTATGTAGGTTACCAGCAGACACTTGCACTATGTAGGTTACCTAGCGGGCACTTGGACTATGTAGGTTAACTAGAGGACATTTGGACGATCTAGGTTAAGTAGCGGGCACTTAGACGATCTAGGTTAACTAACGGGCACTTGGACTATCAAAGTTAACAGCAAGCCCTTGGACTATCTAGGTTAACTAGCAGGCCCTTGGACTATCTAGGTTACCTAGATAGCACTTGGAATATATAGGTTCCCTAGCGGACACTTGGACTATCTAGGTTATCGAACGGGCACTTGGACTATGCAAGTAACCTAGCGGGCATTTGGACTGTCTAGGTTACATGGCGGGCACTTGGACTTCTAGGTTAACGAACGGGCACTTGGAATATGTATGTTGCCTAGCGGGCACTTGGACAATCTAAGTTAGGTAACGGGCACTTGGACTATCTAGGTTACCTAGCGGGAACTTGGACAATGTAGGTTACCTAGCAGGCACTTGGACTACCTAGGTTACCTAGCGGGCACTTGGACTCTCTAGGTTACCTAGCGGGCCCTTGGACTATGTAGGTTACCTAGCGGGCACTTGGACTATCTAGGTTAACGAACGGGCACTTGGACTATGTAGGTAACCTAACGGGCACTTGTCTAGGTTACCTAGCGGGCACTTTTACTATCTAGGTTAACTAGCAGACCTTGGACTATGTAGGTTAACTAGCGGGCCCTTGGACTATGTAGGTTAACTAGCGGGCTCTTGGACTATCTAGGTTTCCTAGCAGGCACTTGGACTATGTACATACCCTAGCGCGCACTTGGACTATCTAGGTTACCTAGCGGGCACTTGGACTATGTACGTCCACTAGTGGGCACTTGGACTATCTAGGTTAACTAACGGGCACGAGGACTATCTAGTTTTACTAGCGGGCACTTGGACTATCTAGGTTACCTAGTAGGCACTTGGATTATGAAGGATCCCTAGCGGGCACTTGGACTATCTAGGTTAACTAGCGGGCACTTGGACTATGTAGGTTAACTAGCGGACACTTGCACGATCTAGGATAACTAGCGGGCCCTGCACTATGTAGGTTAACTAATGGGCCCATGGATTATGTTGGTTTACTAGCAGGCACTTGGACTATCTAGGTTAACTAGCGGGCACTTGGACTATGTAGTTTCCATAGCGGGCATTTGGACTATTAAGGTTACCAAGCGGGAACTTGGACTATGGAGGTTCCCTAGCGGGCACTTGGATTATGTAGGTTCCCTATCGGGCACTTAGACTATGTAGCTTACCTAGCAGGCACTTTGACTATCTAGGTTAAATAACGGGCACTTGGACTATGTAGGTTGCCTAGCGGGCACTTGGACTATGTAGGTTCCCTAGCGGGCACTTGGATTATGTAGGTTCCCTATCGGGCACTTGGACTATGTAGGTTAACTAGCGGGTACTTGGACTGTCTAGGTTACCTAGCGGGCACTTGGATTATCTAGGTTAACGAACGGGCACTTGGACTATGTAGGTTACCTAGCCGCCACTTGGACTATCTAGGTTAGCTAACAGGCACTTGGAATATCTAGGATCCCTAGAGGGCACTTGTACTATCTAGGTTACCTAGCTGGCACTTGGACTATGTAGGTCAACTAGCGGGCCCTTATACTACCTAGGTTAGCTAACGGGCACTTAGATTATGTAGTTTAACTAGGGGGCACTTCGAATATGTAGGTTAACTAGCGGACACTTGCACTATGTAGGTTAACTAGCGGGCCCATGGACTATGTAGGTTTACTAGCGGGCCTTTGGACTATCTAGGTTCTCTCAAGGGCACTTGGGCTATCTTATTTACCGAACGGGCACTTGAACTATCTAGGTTATCTAGCGGGCACTTGGACTATGTAGGCTAACTAGGGGGCCCTTGAATGATCGAGGTTACCTAGCGGGTACTAGAACTATCTCAGTTACCTAGCGGATACTTGGAATATGTACGTTCCCTTGTGGGCACTTGGACAATGTACGTTCCCTAGCGGGCACTTGGACTATCTATGTTAACTAGCGGGCACTTGGAATATGTAGGTTAACTAGCGGACACTTGCACTATGTCGGTTACCTAACAGGCACTTGTACTATCTAGGTTAACTAGCGTGCACTTGGACTATGTAGATTCATTAGCGGGCACTTGGACTATCTAGGTTGCCTAGCGGGCACTTGTACTATGTAGGTTAACTAGCGTGCCCTTGGACTATATAGGTTACGTAGCAGGCACTTGGTATATAGGTTAACAAGCAGGCATTTGGACTATGTATGTTAACTAGCGGACACTTACACGATCTAGGTTAACTAGCAGGCCCTTGTACTATGTAGGTTAACTAGCGGGCCATGGATTATGTAGGTTTACTAGCAGGCACTTGGACTATCTAGGCAAACTAGCGGGCACTTTCACTATCTAGGTTACCTAGCTGGCACTTGGACTATGTAGGTTAACTAGCGGGCACTTGGACGATCTAGGTTAACGAACGGGCACTTGCACTATGTAGGTTACCTAGAAGGCACTTGGACTATATAGTTTAACTAGATAGCACTTGGACTATATAGGTTCCCTAGCGGGCACTTGGACTATCTAGGTTAACGAACCGGCACTTGGAATATGCAGGTAACCTAGCGGCACTTGGACTGCTAGGTTACATAGCGGGCACTTGGACTTCTAGGTTAACGAACGGGCATTTGGACTATGTATGTTGCCTAGCGGGCATTGGACTATCTAGGTTAGGTTACGGGCACTTGGACTATCTAGGTTACCTAGCGGGAACTTGGACAATGTAGATTACCAGCAGGCACTTGGACTATCTAGGTTACCTAACGGGCACTTTCACTATCTAAGTTACCTAGCTGGCACTTGGACTATGTAGGGTAACTAGCGGGCACTTGGATGATCTAGGTTAACTAGCGGGCACTTGGACTATATAGGTTACCTAGCGGGCACTTGGACTATGGATGTTAACGAACGGGCACTTGGACTATGTAGGTTACCTAGCAGGACTTGGACTATCTAGGTTACCTATATAGCACTTGGACTATATAGGTTCCCTAGCGGGCACTTGGACTATCTAGGTTAACGAACGGGCACTTGGACTATGCAGGTAACCTAGCGGGCATTTGGACTGTCTAGGTTACATAGCGGCTACTTGGACTTCTAGGTTAAAGAACGGGCACTTGGACTATGTATGTTGCCTAGCGGGCCCTTGGACTCTATAAGTTAGGTAACGGGCACTTGGACTATCTAGGTTACCTAGCGGGAACTTGGACAATGTAGGTTACCTAAAGGGCACTTTGACTATCTGGGTTACCTAGCGGGCACTTGTACTATCTAGGTTAACTAGCGGGAACTTAGACTATCTAGGTTACCTAGCGGGCACTTGGATTATCTAGGTTACCTTGCGGTCCCCTGGACTATGTAGGTTACCTAGCGGGCACTTGGACTATCTAGGTTAAAGAACGGGCACTTGGACTATGTAGGTAACCTAGCGGGCACATGGACTGTCTAGGTTACCTAGCGGGCACTTTTACTATCTAGGTTAACTAGCAGACCTTGGACTATGTAGGTTAACTAGAGGGCCCTTGGACTATGTAGGTTAACTAGCGGGCACTTGGACTATCTAGATTTCCTGGCAGGCCCTTGGACTATGTACATACCCTAGCGCGCACTTGGACTATCTAGCTTACCTAGCGGGCACTTGGACTATGTACTTCCCCTAGTGGGCACGTGGACTATCTAGGTTAACCAGCAGGCACTTGGACTATCTAGGTTACCTAGCAGGCACTTGGATTATGAAGGATCCCTAGTGGGCACTTGGGCTATCTAGGTTAACTAGCGGGCACTTGGACTATGTAGGTTAACTAGCGGACACTTGCACGATCTTGGTTAACTAGCGGGCCCTTGCACTATGTAGGTTAACTAGCGGGCCCATGGATTATGTAGGTTTACTAGCAGGCACTTGGACTATCTAGGTTAACTAGCGGGCACTTGGACTATGTAGTTTCCCTAGCGGGCATTTGGACTATTAAGGTTACCAAGCGGGAACTTGGACTATGTAGGTTACCTAGTGGGCACTTGGACTATCTAAGTTACCTAGAAGGCACTTTGATTATCTAGGATAACTAACGGGCACTTGGACTATGTAGGTTGCAAAGCGGGCACTTGGACAATGTAGGTTAACTAGCGGGCACTAGGACTGTCTAGGTTACCTAGGGAGCACTTGGATTATCTAGGTTAACGAACGGGCACTTGGACTATGTAGGTTACCTAGCCGCCACTTGGACTATCTAGGTTAGCTAACAGGCACTTGGACTATCTAGGTTACCTAGCGGGAACTTGGACAATGTAAGTTACCTAGCAGACACTTGCGCTATCTAGGTTACCTAACGGGCACTTTTAATATCTAGGTTACATAGCGGGCCCTTGGACTATGTAGGTTTCCCAGCGGCACTTGGACTATCTAGGTTAACGAACGGGCACTTGGACTATGCAGGTAACCTAGCGGGCACTTGGACAGTCTAGGTTACATAGCGGGCACTTGGACTTCTAGGTTAACGAACGGGCACTTGGACTATGTATGTTGCCTAGCGGGCACTTGGACTATCTAAGTTAGGTAACGGGCACTTGGACTATCTAGGTTACCTAGCGGGAACTTGGACAATGTAGGTTACCTAAAGGGCCCTTTTTCTATCTAGGTTACCAGGCGGGCACTTGGACTATCTAGGTTAACTAGCGGGAACTTAGACTATCTAGGTTACCTAGCGGGCACTTGGACTGTCTAGGTTAACGAACGGGCACTTGGACTATGTAGTTAACCTAGCGGGCACTTGGACTGTCTAGGTTACCTAGCGGGCACTTTGAGTATCTAGGTTAACTAGCAGACCTTGGATTACGTAGGTTAACTAGCGGGCCTTTGGACTATCTAGGTTTCCTAACAGGCACTTGGACTCTGTACATACCCTAGCGCGCACTTGGACTATCTAGGTTACCTAGCGGGCACTTGGATTATGTACGTCCCCTAGTGGGCACGTGGACTATCTAGGTTAACTAACGGGCACTAAGACTATCTAGGTTAACTAGCGGGCACTTGGACTATTTAGGTTACTTAGCAGGCACTTGGATTATGAAGGATCCCTAGCGGCCACTTGGACTATCTAGGTTAACTAGCGGGCATGGAACTATCTAGGTTAACTAGCGGGCACTTGGACTATGTAGTTTTCCTAGCGGGCATTTGGACTATTAAGGTTACCAAGCGGGAATTTGGACTATGTAGGTTACCTAGTGGGCACTTGGACTATCTAAGTTACCTAGCAGGCACTTTGATTATCTAGGTTAACTAACGGGCACTTGGACTATGTAGGTTGCCTAGCGGGCACTTGGATTATGTAGGTTCCCTATCGGGCAGTTGGACTATGTAGGTTAACTAGCGGGCACTTGGACTGTCTAGGTTACCTAGCGGGCACTTGGATTATCTAGGTTAACCAACTGGCACTTGGAATATATAGGTTACCTAGCCGCCACTTGGACTATCTAGGTTAGCTAACAGGCACTTGGACTATCTAGGTTCCCTAGCGGGCACTTGTACTATCTAGGTTACCTAGATGGCACTTGGACTTTGTAGGCCAACTAGCGGGCCCTTGGACTACCTAGGTTAGCTAACGGGAACTTAGATTATGTATGTTAACTAGGGGGCACTTGGAATATGTAGGTTAACTAGCGGACACTTCCACTATGTAGGTTTACTAGCGGGCCCTTGGACTATCTAGGTTCCCTAAAGGGCACTTGGACTATCTAGGTTACCGAACGGGCACTTGGACTATCTAGGTTACCTAGCGGGCACTTGGACTATGTAGGCTAACTAGGGGGCCCTTGGACGATTTAGGTTACCTAGCGGGTACTAGAACTATCTAGGATAACTATCGGGCACTTGCACTATCTAAGTTACCTAGCGGGCACTTGGACTATGTACGTTCCCGAGCAGGCACTTGGACTATCTATGTTAACTAGCGGGCACTTGGAATATGTAGGTTAACTAGCGGACACTTGCACTATGTAGGTTACCTAGCATGCACTTGGACTATCTAGGTTAACTAGCGGGCACTTGGACTATGTAGGTTAACTAGCGGACACTTGGACTATCTAGGTTAACTAACGTGCACTTGGACTATCTAGGTTCCCTAGCGGCCACTTGTACTATCTAGGTTACCTAGCTGGCACTTGGACATGTAGGTCAACTAGCGGGCCCTTGCACTACCTAGGTTAGCTAACGGGAACTTAGATTATGTAGGTTAACTAGGGGGCACTTGGAATATGTAGGTTAACTAGCAGACACTTGCACTATGTAGGTTAACTAGCGGGCCCATGGACTATGTAGGTTTACTAGAGGGCCTTTGGATTATCTAAGTTCCCTAAAGGGCACTTGGACTATCTAGGTTCCCGAACGGGCACTTGGACTATCTAGGTTACCTAGCGGGCACTTGGACTATGTAGGATAACTATGGGGGCCCTTGGACGATCTAGGTTACGTAGCGGGTACTAGAACTATCTAGGTTAAGTAGCGGGCAGTTGCACTATCTAAGTTACCTAGCAGCACTTGGCTATGTACATTCTCTAGCGGGCACTTGGACTATCTATGTTAATGAGCAGGCACTTGGAATATGTAGGTTATCTAGCGGACACTTGCACTATGAAGGTTACCTAGCAGGTACTTGGACTATTTAGGTTAACTAGCAGGCACTTGGACTATCTAAGTTAACTAGCGTGCACTTGGACTATGTAGGTTCCTTAGCGGGCACTGGGACTATCTAGGTTGCCTAGCGGGCACTTGTACTATGTAGGTTAACTAGAGTGCCCTTGGAATATCTAGGTTACGTAGCGGACACTTGGTATATAGGTTAACTAGCGGGCACTTGGACTATGTAGGTTAACTAGCGGGCCCATGGACTATGTAGGCTTACTAGCGGGCCCTTGGACTATCTAGGTTCCCTAGCGGGCACTTGGACTATCTATGTTAACTAGCGGGCACTTGGAATATGTAGGTTATCTAGCGGACACTTGCACTATGTAGGTTACCTAGCAGGCACTTGGACTATGTAGGTTAACTAGCGGGCACTTGGACTATCTAAGTTAACTAGCGTGCACTTGGACTATGTAAGTTCCTTAGCGGGCACTGGGACTATCTAGGTTGCCCAGCGGGCACTTGTACTATGTAGGTTAACTAGAGTGCCCTTGGACTATCTAGGTTACATAGCGGGCACATGGTATATAGGTTAACTAGCGTGCACTTGGACTATGTAGGTTAACTAGCAGACACTTGGACTATCTATGTTAACTAGCGTGCACTGAGACTATCTAGGTTCCCTAGCGGGCACTTGTACTATCTAGGTTACCTAGCTGGCACTTGGACTATATAGGTCAACTAGCGGGCCGTTGGACAACCTAGGTTAGCTAACGGGAACTTAGATTATGTAGGTTAATTAGGGGGCACTTGGAATATGTAGGTTAACTAGCGGACACTTGCACTATGTAGGTTAACTAGCGGGCCCATGGACTATGTAGGTTTACTAGCGGGCCCTTGAACTATCTAGGTTCCCTAAAGGGCACTTGGACTTTCTAAGTTACCGAACGGGCACTTGGACTATCTAGGTTCCCTAGCGGGCACGTGGACTATCTATGTTAACTAGCGGGCACTTGGAATATGTAGGTTATCTAGCGGACACTTGCACTACGTAGGTTACCTAGCAGGCACTTGGACTATCTAGGTTAACTAGCGGGCACTTGGACTATCTAAGTTAACTAGCGTGCACTTGGACTACCTAGGTTACGTAGCGGGCACTTGGTATATAGGTTAACTGGCGGGCACTTGGACTATATAGGTTACCTAGCGGGCACTTGGACTATGTAGGTTACCTAGTGGGCACTTGGACTATCTAGGTTATCGAACGGGCACTTGGAATATGCAGGTAACCTAGCGGGCACTTGGACTGTCTAGTTTACCCAGCGGGCACTTGGACTTGTAGGTTAACGAACAGCTCTTGGACTATGTAGGTTGCCTAGTGGGCACTTGGACTATCTAGGTTAGGTAACGGGCACTTGGACTATCTAGGTTACCTAATGGGCACTTTGACTATCTAGGTTACATAGTGGGGACTTGGACTATGTAGGTTAAATAGCGAGCACTTGGACTCTAGTTTATCTAACGGGCACTTGGACTATCAAGGTTACCTAGCGGGCCCTTGGACTATGTAACTTTCCTAGCGGGCACTTGGACTATCTAGGTTAACGAACGGGCAATTGGACTATGTAGGCAACCTAGAGGGCACTTGGAAAGTCTAGGTTACCTAGAAGGCACTTGGACTATCTACGTTAACGAACAGGCACTTGGACTAAGTAGGTTACCTCGCGGGCACTTGGACTATGTAGGATCCCTATTGGACATTTGGACTACATTGGTTACCTAGCGGGCACTTGGACTATCTAGGTTAACTAGCGGGCACTTGGATTATCTAGGTCAACTAGCGGGCCCTTGTACTATGTAGGTTAACTAGCGAGCACTTGGACTACGTAGGTTAACTAGCGGACCTTGAACTATGTGGGTTAACTAGCGGACCCTTGGACTATGTAGGTTAACTAGCGGGCACTTGGACGATCTAGGTTAACTAGAGGGCACTTGGACTATCTAGGTTACCTAGCGGGCACTTAGACTATGTAGGTTCCCAGGCGGGCATTTGGACTATATAGATAACCTAGCAGGCACTTAGATTTTGTAGGTTACCTAGCGGGCACTTGGACTATCTAGGTTACCTAGCTGGCACTTGAACTATCTATGTTGCCTAGCGGGTTCTTGGAGTATGTAGGTTACCTAGAGGGCTATTGGACTATCTAGGTTAGCTAGCAGGCACTTGGACTATCTAGGTTAACGAACGGGCACTTGTTCTATGTAGGTTCCCTATCGGGCACTTGGACTATGTAGGATCCCTATTGGACATTTGGATTACTTTGGTTACCTAGAGGGCACTTGGACTATCTAGGTTAACTAGCGGGCACTTGGACTATCTAGTGCAACTAGCGGGCCCTTGTACTATGTAGGTTAACAAGCGAGCACTTAGACTATCTAGGTTAACTAGCGGACCTTGAACTATGTGGGTTAACTTGCGGGCCCTTGGAGTATGTAGGTTAACTAGCGGGCACTTGGACGATCTAGGTTAACTAGAGGGCACTTGGAATATCTAGGTTACCTAGCGGGCACTTGGACTATGTAGGTTCCTAGGCGGGCATTTGGACTATATAGATAACCTAGCGGGCACTTAGACTTTGTAGGATACCTAGCGGGCACTTTGACTCTCTAGGTTACCTAGCGGGCACTTTGACTATCTAGGTTACCTAGCTGGCACTTGAACTATCTACGTTGCCTAGCGGGTTCTTGGAGTATGTAGGTTACCTAGAGGGCTGTTGGACTATCTAGGTTACCTAGCAGGCACTTGGACAATCTAGGTTAACTAACGGGAACTTGGACAATGTAGGTTCCCTAGCGGGACCTTGGACTATGTAAGTTCCCTAGAGGGCACTTGGACTATGTGGCTTAACTAGAGGGCATATGGACTATGAAGGTTACCTAGCGGGCCCTTGGACTATGTAGGTTCCTTATCGGGCAGTTGGAGAATGTAGGTTAACTAGGGGGCACTAGGACTATGTAGGTTACCTAGAAGGCCTTTGGACTATCTAGGTTACCTAGCGGGCATTTGGATTATGTAGGCTCCCTAGCGGGCATTTGGACTATATAGATTCCTTAGCGGGCACTTAGACTTTGTAGGTTACCTAGCGGGCACTTGGACTACTTTGGTTACCTAGCGGGCACTTGGACTATCTAGGTTAACTAGCGGGCACTTGGACTATCTAGGTCAACTAGCGGGCCCTTGTACTATGTAGGTTGCTTAGTGGGCAATTGGACTAACTAGGTTACCTAGCGGGAACTTGGACAATGTAAGTTACCTAGCGGGCACTTGCACTATCTAGGTTACCTAACGGGCACTTTGACTATCTAGGTTACATAGCGGGCACTTGGACTATGTAGGTCAACTAGTGAGCACTTGGACTCTAGGTTACCTAGCGGGCACGTGGACTATCTGTGTTACCTAGCGGGCCCTTGGACTATGTAGGTTTCCTAGCGGGAACTTGGACTATCTAGGTTAACGAACGGGCACTTGGACTATGTATGTTGCCTAGCGGGCACTTGGACTATCTAAGTTAGGTAACGGGCACTTGGACTATCTAGGTTACCTAGCGGGAACTTGGACAATGTAGGTTACCTAACGGGCACTTTGACTATCTAGGTTACCTAGCGGGCATTTGGATTATGTAGGCTCCCTAGCGGGCATTTGGACTATATAGATTCCTTAGCGGGCACTTAGACTTTGTAGGTTACCTAGCGGGCACTTGGACTACTTTGGTTACCTAGCGGGCACTTGGACTATCTAGGTTAACTAGCGGGCACTTGGACTATCTAGGTCAACTAGCGGGCCCTTGTACTATGTAGGTTGCTTAGTGGGCAATTGGACTAACTAGGTTACCTAGCGGGAACTTGGACAATGTAAGTTACCTAGCGGGCACTTGCACTATCTAGGTTACCTAACGGGCACTTTGACTATCTAGGTTACATAGCGGGCACTTGGACTATGTAGGTCAACTAGCGAGCACTTGGACTCTAGGTTACCTAGCGGGCACTTGGACTATCTGTGTTACCTAGCGGGCCCTTGGACTCTGTAGTTTTCCTAGCGGGAACTTGGACTATCTAGGTTAACGAACGGGCACTTGGACTATGTATGTTGCCTAGCGGGCACTTGGACTATCTAAGTTAGGTAACGGGCACTTGGACTATCTAGGTTACCTAGCGGGAACTTGGACAATGTAGGTTACCTAACGGGCACTTTGACTATCTAGGTTACCTAGCGGGCATTTGGATTATGTAGGCTCCCTAGCGGGCATTTGGACTATATAGATTCCTTAGCGGGTACTTAGACTTTGTAGGTTAACTAGCGGGCACTTGGACTACTTTGGTTACCTAGCGGGCACTTGGACTATGTATGTTGCCTAGCGGGCACTTGTACTGTCTAGGTTACCTAGCGGGCACTTTTACTATCTAGGTTAACTAGCAGACCTTGGACTATGTAGGTTAACTAGCGGGCCCTTGGACTATGTAGGTTAACTAGCGTGCACTTGGACTATCTAGATTTCCTGGCAGGCCCTTGGACTGTGTACATACCCTAGCGCGCACTTGGACTATCTAGCTAACCTAGCGGGCACTTGGACTATGTACTTCCCCTAGTGGGCACGTGGACTATCTAGGTTAACTAGCCGGCACTTGGAATATCTAGGTTACCTAGCAGGCACTTGGATTATGAAGGATCCCTAGTGGGCACTTGGACTATCTAGGTTAAATAGCGGGCACTTGGACTATGTAGGTTAACTAGCGGACACTTGCAAGATCTAGGTTAACTAGCGGGCCCTTGCACTATGTAGGTTAACTAGCGGGCCCATGTATTATGTAGGTTTACTAGCAGGCACTTGGACTATCTAGGTTAACTAGCGGGCACTTGGACTATGTAGTTTCCCTAGCGGGCATTTGGACTATTAAGGTTACCAAGCGGGAACTTGGACTATGTAGGTTACCTAGTGGGCACATGGACCATCTAAGTTACCTAGCAGGCACTTTGATTATCTAGGTTAACTAACGGGCACTTGGACTATGTAGGTTGCCAAGCGGGCACTTGGACAATGTAGGTTACCTAGCGGGCACTTGGATTATGTAGGATCCCTATCGGGCAATTGGACTATGTAGGTTAACTAGCGGGCACTTGGATTATCTAGGTTAACGAACGGGCACTTGGACTATGTAGGTTACCTAGCCGCCACTTGGACTATCTAGGTTAGCTAACAGGCACTTGGATTATCTAGGTTCCCTAGCGGCCACTTGTACTATCTAGGTTACCTAGCTGGCACTTGGACTATGTAGGTTAACTGGCGGGTCCTTGCACTACCTTGGTTAGCTAACGGGAACTTAGATTATGTAGGTTAAATAGGGGGCCTTGGAATATGTAGGTTAACTAGCGGACACTTGCACTATGTAGGTTAACTAGCGGGCCAATGGAATATGTAGGTTTACTAGCGGGCCCTTAGACAATCTAGGTTCCCTAAAGGGCACTTGGACTATCTAGGTTACCAAAGGGCACTTGGACTATCTAGGTTCCCTAGCGGGCACTTGTACTATCTAGGTTACCTAGCTGGCACTTGGACTATGTAGGTCAACTAGCGGGCCCTTGGACTACCTAGGTTAGCTACTGGGAAATTAGATTATGTAGGTTAACTAGGGAGCACTTGGAATATGTAGGTTAACTAGTGGGCACTTGGACGATCTAGGTTAACTAGCGGGCACTTGGACTATATAGGTTACCTAGCGGGCATTTGGACTATGGAGGTTAACGAACGGGCACTTGGACTATGTAGGTTACCTAGCAGGCACTTGGACTATCTAGGTTACCTAGATAGCACTTGGACTATATAGGTTCCCTAGCGGGCACTTGGACTATCTAGGTTAACGAACAGGCACTTGGACTATGCAGGTAACCTAGCGGGCACTTGGACTGTCTAGGTTACATAGTGGGCACTTGGACTTCTAGGTTAAAGAACGGGCACTTGGACTATGTATGTTGCCTAGCGGGCCCTTGGACTCTCTAAGTTAGGTAAGGGGCACTTGGACTATCTAAGTTACCTAGCGGGAACTTGGACAATGTAGGTTACCTAAAGGGCACTTTGACTATCTTGGTTACATAGCGGGCATTTGGACTATCTAGGTTAACTAGCGGGAACTTAGACTTTCTAGGTTACCTAACAGGCACTTGGATTTTCTAGGTTACCTAGCGGTCCCCTGGACTATGTAGGTTACCTATCGGGCAATTGGACTATCTAGGTTAACGAACGGGCACTTGGACTATGTAGGTAAACTAGCGGGCACTTGGACTGTCTAGGTTACCTAGCGGGCACTTTTACTATCTAGGTTAACTAGCAGACCTTGGGCAGACCTTGGACTATGTAGGTTAACTAGCGGGCCCTTGGACTATGTAGGTTAACTAGCGTGCACTTGGACTATCTTGATTTCCTGGCAGGCCCTTGTACTATGTACATACCCTAGCGCTCACTTGGACTATCTAGCTTACCTAGCGGGCACTTGGACTATGTACTTCCCCTAGTGGGCACGTGGACTATCTAGGTTAACTAGCCGGCACTTGGACTATCTAGGTTACCTAGCAGGCACTTGGATTATGAAGGATCCATAGTGGGCGCTTGGACTATCTAGGTTAACTAGCGGGCACTTGGACTATGTAGGTTAACTAGCGGACACTTGCAAGATCTAGGTTAACTAGCGGGCCCATGGATTATGTAGGTTTACTAGCAGGCACTTGGACTATCTAGGTTAACTAGTGGGCACTTGGACTATGTAGTTTCCCTAGCGGGCATTTGGACTATTAAGATTACCAAGCGGGAACTTGGACTATGTAGGTTACCTAGTGGGCACTTGGACCATCTAAGTTACCTAGCAGGCACTTTGATTATCTAGGTTAACTAACGGGCACTTGGACTATGTAGGTTGCCAATCGGGCACTTGGACAATATAGGTTACCTAGCGGGCACTTGGATTATGTAGGATCCCTATCGGGCACTTGGACTATGTAGGTTAACTAGCGGGCACTTTGATTATCTAGGTTAACGAACGGGCACTTGGACTATGTAGGTTACCTAGCCGCCACTTGGACTATCTAGGTTAGCTAACAGGCACTTGGACTATCTATGTTCCCTAACGGCCACTTGTACAATCTAGGTTACCTAGCTGGCACTTGGACTATGTAGGTCAACTAGCGGGCCCTTGCACTACCTAGGTTAGCTAACGGGAACTTAGATTATGTAGGTTAACTAGGGGGCACTTGGAATATGTAGGTTAACTAGCGGACACTTGCACTATGTAGGTTAACTAGCGGGCCGATGGAATATGTAGGTTTACTAGCTGGCCCTTGGACTATCTAGGTTCCCTAAAGGGCACTTGGACTATCTAGGTTACAGAACGGGCACTTGGACTATCTAGGTTCCCTAGCGGGCACTTGTACTATCTAGGTTACCTAGCTGGCACTTGGACTATGTAGGTCAACTAGCGGGCCCTTGGACTACCTAGGTTAGCTACCGGGAAATTAGATTATGTAGGTTAACTAGGGAGCACTTGGAATATGTAGGTTAACTAGTGGGCACTTGGACGAACTAGGTTAACTAGCGGGCACTTGGACTATATAGGTTACCTAGCGGGCACTTGGACTATGGAGGTTAACGAACGGGCACTTGGACTATGTAGGTTACCTAGCAGGCACTTGGACTATCTAGGTTACCTAGATAGCACTTGGACTATATAGGTTCCCTAGCGGGCACTTGGACTATCTAGGTTAATGAATGGGCACTTGGACTATGCAGGTAACCTAGCGGGCACTTGGACTGTCTAGGTTACATAGCGGGCACTTGGACTTCTAGGTTAACGAACAGGCACTTGGACTATGTATGTTGCCTAGCGGGCCCTTGGACTCTCTAAGTTAGGTAAGGGGCACTTGGACTATCTAGGTTACCTAGCGGAAACTTGGACAATGTAGGTTACCTAAAGGGCACTTTGACTATCTAGGTTACATAGCGGGCACTTGGATTATCTAGGTTACCTAGCGTTCCCCTGGACTATGTAGGTTACCTAGCGGGCACTTGGACTATCTAGGTTAACGAACGGGCACTTGGACTATGTAGGTAACCTAGCGGGCACTTGGACTGTCTAGGTTACCTAGCGGGCACTTTTAATATCTAGGTTAACTAGCAGACCTTTGACTATGTAGGTTAACTAGCGGGCCCTTGGACTATGTAGGTTAACTAGCGCGCACTTGGACTATCTAGCTTACCTAGCGGGCACTTGGACTATGTACTTCCCCTAGTGGGCACGTGGACTATCTAGGTTAACTAGCAGGCACTTGGACTATCTAGGTTACCTAGCAGACACTTGGATTATGAAGGATCCTTAGTGGACACTTGGACTATCTAGGTTAACTAGCGGGCACTTGGACTATGTAAGTTAACTAGCGGACACTTGCACGATCTATGTTAACCAGCGGGCCCATGGATTATGTAAGTTTACTAGCAGGCACTTGGACTATCTAGGTTAACTAGCGGGCACTTGGACTATATAGGTTACCTAGCGGGCACTTGGACTATGGAGGTTAACGAACGGGCACTTGGACTATGTAGGTTACCTAGCAGGCACTTGGACTATCTAGGTTACCTAGATAGCACTTGGACTATATAGGTTCCCTAGCGGGCACTTGGACTATCTAGGTTAACGAACGGGCACTTGGACTATGCAGGTAACCTAGCGGGCACTTGGACTGTCTAGGTTACATAGCGGGCACTTGGACTTCTAGGTTAACGAACGGGCACTTGGACTATGTATGTTGCCTAGCGGGCCCTTGGACTCTCTAACTTAGGTAACGGGCAATTGGCCTATCTAGGTTACCTAGCGGGAACTTGGACAATGTAGGTTACCTAAAGGGCACTTTGACTATCTAGGTTACCTAGCGGGCACTTGGATTATCTAGGTTACCTAGCGGTCCCCTGGACTATGTAGGTTACCTAGCGAGCACTTGGACTGTCTAGGTTACCTAGCGGGCACTTGGACTGTCTAGGTTACCTAGCGGGCACTTTTATTATCTAGGGTATCTAGCAGACCTTGGACTATGTAGGTTAACTAGCGGGCCCTTGGACTATGTAGGTTAACTAGAGTGCACTTGGACTATCTAGATTTCCTGGCAGGCCCTTGGACTATGTACATACGCTAGGGCGCACTTGGACTATCTAGCTTACCTAGCGGGCACTTGGAATATGTACTTCCCCTAATGGGCACGTGGACTATCTAGGTTAAATAGCAGGCACTTGGACTATCTAGGTTACCTAGCAGGCACTTGGATTATGAAGGATCCCTAGTGAGCACTTGGATTATCTAGGTTAACTAGCGGGCACTTGGACTATGTAGGTTAACTAGCGGACACTTGCACAATCTAGGTTAACTAGCGGGCCCTTGCACTATGTAGGTTAACTAGCGGGTCCATGGATTATGTAAGTTTACTAGCAGGCACTTGGACTATCTTAGTTTCCCTAGCGGGCATTTGGACTATTAAGGTTACCAAGCGGGAACTTGGACTATGTAGGTTACCTAGTGGGCATTTGGACTATCTAAGTTACCTAGCAGGCACTTTGATTATCTAGGTTAACTAACGGGCACTTGGACTATGTAGGTTGCCAAGCGGGCACTTGGACAATGTAGGTTACCTAGCGGGCACTTGGATTATGTAGGTTTCCTATCGGGCACTTGGACTATGTAGGTTAACTAGCGGGCACTTGGATTATCTAGGTTAACGAACGGGCACTTGGACTATGTAGGTTACCTAGCTGGCACTTGGACTATGTAGGTCAACTAGCGGGCCCTTGCACTACCTAGGTTAGCTAACGGGAACTTAGATTATGTAGGTTAACTAGAGGGCCGATGGACTATGTAGGTTTACTAGCGGGCCCTTGGACTATCTAGGTTCCCTAAAGGGCACTTGGACTATCTAGGTTACCGAACGGGCACTTGGACTATCTAGGTTACCTAGCGGGCACTTGGACTATGTAGGATGACTATGGGGGCCCTTGGACGATCTAGGTTACATAGCGGATACTAGAACTATCTAGGTTAACTAGCAGGCAGTTGCACTATCTAAGTTACCTGCGGGCATTTGGCTATGTACGTTCCCTACTGGGCACTTGGACTATATATGTTAACTAGCGGGCACTTGGAGTATGTAGGTTATCTAGCGGACACTTGCACTATGTAGGTTACCTAGCAGGCACTTGGACTATCTCGGTTAACTAGCGGGCACTTGGACTATCTAAGTTAACTAGTGTGCACTTGGACTATGTAGGTTCCTTAGCGGGCACTGGGACTATCTAGGTTGCCTAGCGGGCACTTGTACTATGTAGGTTAACTAGAGTGCCCTTGGACTATCTAGGTTAACTAGCGGGCACTCAGACTATGTAGGTTAACTAGCGGACACTTGGATTATCTAGGTTAACTAGCGTGCACTTGGACTATCTAGGTTCCCTAGCGGGCACTTGTAATATCTAGGTTACCTAGCTGGCACTTGGACAATATAGGTCAACTAGTGGGGGCTTGGACTACCTCGGTTAGCTAACGGGAACTTAGATTATGTAAGTTAATTAGGGGGCACTTGGAATATGTAGGTTAACTGGCGGACACTTGCACTATGTAGGTTAACTAGCGGGCCCATGGACTATGTAGGTTTACTAGCGGGCCCTTGGACTATCTAGGTTCCCTAAAGGGCACTTGGACTATCTAAGTTACCGAACAGGCACTTGGACTATCTAGGTTACCTAGCGGGCACTTGGACTATGTAGGCTAACTAGGGGGCCCTTGGACGATCTAGGTTACCTAGCGGGTACTTGAACTATCTAGGTTAACTAGCGGACACTTGCACTATGTAGGTTACCTAGCAGATACTTGGACTATCTAGGTTAACTAGCGGGCACTTGGACTATCTAGGTTAACTAGCATTCACTTGGACTATGTAGGTTCCTTAGCGGGCACTTGGACTATCTAGGTTGCCTAGCGGGCTCTTGGACTATGTAGGTTAACTAGTGTGCCCTTGGATTATATAGGTTTGTAGCGGGCACTTGGTATATAGGTTAACTAGCGGGCACTTGGACTATGTAGGTTAACTAGAGGACACTTGGACTATCTAGGTTAACTAGTGGACCCTTGGACTATGTAGGTTAACTAGTAGGCACTTGGACAATCTAGGTTAACCAGCGGGCACTTGGACTATCAAAGTTAACAAGTGAGCCCTTGGACTATGTAGGTTAACTAGCGGGCCCTTGGACTATCTAGGTTACCTAGCGGGCACTTGGACTATATAGGTTACCTAGCGGGCACTTGGACTATGTAGGTTACCTAGTGGGCACTTGGACTATCTAGGTTAACGAACGGGCACTTGGAATATGCAGGTAACCTATGGGGCACTTGGACACTCTATGTTACCTAGCGGGCACTTGGACTTCTAGGTTAACGAACGGCCTCTTGGACTAGGTAGGTTGCCTAGTGGGCACTTGGACTATGTAGGTTAGGTAACGGGCACTTGGACTATCTAGGTTACCTAAAGGGCACTTTTACTATCTAGGTTACATAGCGGACATTTGGACTATGTAGGTTAAATAGCGAGCCCTTTGACTCTAGGTTACCTAGCGGGCCCTTGGACTATGTAAGTTTCCTAGCAGGCACTTGGACTATCTAGGTTAACGAACGGGCACTTGGACTATGTAGGTAACCTAGCGGGCACTTGGACAGTCTAGGTTACCTAGCAGGCACTTGGACTATCTAGGTTAATGAACGGGCACTTGGACTAAGTAGGTTACCTAGCGGGCACTTGGACTATGTAGGATCCCTATTGGACATTTGGACTACTTTGGTTACCTAGCGGGCACATGGACTATCTAGGTTAACTAGAGGGCACTTGGACTATCTAGGTCAAGTAGCGGGCACTTGTACTATATAGTTTAACTAGCGAGCACTTGGATTATCTAGGTTAACTATTAGACCTTGGACTATGTGGGTTAACTAGCGGGCCCTTGGACTATGTTGGTTAACTAGCGGGCACTTGGACGATCTAGGTTAACTAGAGGGCACGTGGACTATCTAGGTTACCTAGCGGGCACTTGGACTATGTAGGTTCCCAGTGGGCATTTGGACTATATAGATAACCTAGCGGGCACTTAGACTTTGTAGGTTACCTAGCGGGTACTTGGACTATCTAGGATACCTAGCTGGCACTTGAACTATCTACATTGCCTAGCGGGTTCTTGGAGTATGTAGGTTACCTAGAGGGCTGTTGGACTATCTAGGTTAACTAGCAGGCACTTGGTCTATCTAGGTTAACGAAGGGGCACTTGGACTATGTAGGTTCCCTAGCGGGCACTTGGACTATGTAGGATCCCTATTGGACATTTGGACTACTTTGGTTACCTAGCGGGCACTTGGACTATCTAGGTTAACTAGCGGGCCCTTGGACTATCTAGGTCAAAGAGCGGGCCCTTGTACTATGTAGGTTATCTAGCGAGCACTTGGACTATCTAGGTTAACTAGCGGACCTTGGACTATGTGGGTTAACTAGCGGGCCCTTGGACTATGTAGGTTAACTAGCGGGCACTTGGACGATCTAGGTTAACTAGAGGGCACTTGGAATATCTAGGTTACCTAGCGGGCACTTGGACTATGTAGGTTCTTATGCGGGCATTTGGACTATATAGATAACCTAGCGGGCACTTAGACTTTGTAGGTTACCTAGCGGGCACTTTGACTATCTAGGTTACCTAGCTGGCACTTGAACTATCTATGTTGCCTAGCGGGTTCTTGGAGTATGTAGGTTACGTAGAGGGCTGTTGGACTATCTAGGTTACCTAGCGGGCACTTGGACTATCTAGGTTAACTAACGGGCACTTGGACAATGTAGGTTCCCTAGCGGGACCTTGGACTATGTAAGTTCCCTAGAGGGCACTTGGACTATGTGGCTTAACTAGAGGGCATATGGACTATGAAGGTTACGTAGCGGGCACTTGGACTATGTAGGTATCTTATCGGGCAGTTGGAGAATGTAGGTTAATTAGGGGGCACTAGACTATGTAGATTACCTAGAGGGCCCTTGGACTATCTAGGTTACCTAGCGGGCATTTGGATGATGTAGGCTCCCTAGCGGGCATTTGGACTATATAGATTCCTTAGCGGGCACTTAGACTTTGTAGGTTACCTAGCGGGCACTTGGACTACTTTGGTTACCTAGCGGGCACTTGGACTATCTAGGTTAACTAGCGGGCACTTGGACTATCTAGGTCAACTAGCGGGCCCTTGTACTATGTAGGTTGCTTAGTGGGCACTTGGACTATCTAGGTTAGGTAACAGGCACTTGGACTATCTAGGTTACCTAGCGGGAACTTGGAAAATGTAAGTTACCTTGCGGGCACTTGCACTATCTAGGTTACCTAACGGGCACTTTGACTATCTAGGTTACATAGCGGGCACTTGGACTATGTAGGTCAACTAGCGAGCACTTGGACTCTAGGTTACCTAGCGGGCACTTGGACTATCTGTGTTACCTAGCGGGCCCATGGACTATGTAGGTTTCCTAGCGGGCACTTGGACTATCTAGGTTAACGAACGGGCACTTGGACTATGTAGGTAACCTAGCAGGCACTTGGACTGTCTAGGTTACATAGAGTGCAGTTGGACTTCTAGGTTAACGAACGGGCACTTGGACTATGTATGTTTCCTAGCGGGCACTTGGACTATTAAGGTTACCAAGCGGGAACTTGGACAATGTAGGTTCCCTAACGGGCACTTTGACTATCTAGGTTACCTAGCGGGCACTTGGACTATCTAGGTTAACTAGCGGGGACTTAGACTATCTAGGTTACCTAGCGGGCACTTGGACTATCTAGGTTACCTAGCGGGCCCTTGGGCTATGTAGGTTACCTAGCGGGCACTTGGACTATCTAGGTTAATGAACGGGCACTTGGACTATCTAGGTTCCCTAGCGGGCACTTGTACTATCTAGGTTACCTAGTGACAATTGCACTATGTAGGTCAACTAGCGGGCCCTTGGACTACCTAGGTTAGCTAACGGGAAGTTAGATTATGTATGTTAACTAGGGGGCACCTGGATTATGTAGGTTAACTAGGGGACACTTGCACTATGTAGGTTAATTAGCAGGCCCAAGGACTATGTAGGTTTACTAGCGGGCCCTTGGACTATCTAAGTTCCCTAAAGGGCACTTGGACTATCTAGGTTATCGAACGGGCACTTGGACTATCTAGGTTACCTAGTGGGCACTTGGACTATGTAGGCTAACTAGGGGGTCCTTGGACGATTTAGGTTACCTAGCGGGTACTTGAACTATGTAGGTTATCTAAAGGACACTCGGACTATCTAGGTTAACGAGTTGACCCTTGGACTATGTAGGTTACCTAGCATGCACTTGGACTATCTAGGTTAACTAGCGGGCGCTTGGACTATCTAGGTTAACTAGCGGGAACTTGGACTATCTAGGTTAACTAGCGTGCACTTGGACTATGTAGGTTCCTTAGCGGGCACTTGGACTATCTAGGTTGCCTAGCAGGCACTTGTACTATGTAGGTTAATTAGCGTGCCCTTGGACTATCTAGGTTACGTAGCGGGCACTTGGTATATAGGTTAACTAGCGGGCACTTGAACTATGTAGGTTAACTAGCGGACACTTGGATATCTAGGTTAACTAGCGTGCACTTGGAATATCTAGGTTCCCTAGCGGGCAATTGTACTATCTAGGTTACCTAGCTGGCACTTGGACTATGTAGGTCAACTAGCGGGCCCTTGGACTACCTAGGTTAGCTACCGGGAAATTAGATTATGTAGGTTAACTAGGGGGCACTTGGAATATGTAGGTTAACTAGCGGAAACTTGCACTATGTAGGTTAACTAGCGGGCCCATGGACTATGTAGGTTTACTAGCGGGCCCTTGGACTATCTAGGTTCCCTAACGGGCACTTGGACTATCTAGGTTACCAGACGGGCACTTGGACTATGTAGGCTAACTAGGGGGCCCTTGGACGATCTAGGTTACCTAGCGGGTACTTGAACTATCTAGGTTAACTAGCGGGCACTTGGACTATCTAGGTTAACTAGCGTGAACTTGGACTATGTAGGTTCCTTAGTGGGCACTAGGACTATCTAGGTTGCCTAGCGGGCTCTTGGAGTATGTAGGTTAACTAGCGTGCCCTTGGACTATCTAGGTTACGTAGCGGGCACTTGGTATATAGGTTAACTAGTGGGAACTTGGACTATGTAGGTTACCTAGAGGACACTTGGACTATCTAGGTTAACTAGTGGACCCTTGTACTATGTAGGTTAACTAGCAGGCACTTGGACAATCTAGGTTAACTAGCGGGCACTTGGACGATCTAGGTTAACTAGCGGGCCCTTGGACTATGTAGGTTACCTAGTGGGCACGTGGACTATCTAGGTTAACGAACGGGCACTTGGAATATGCAGGTAACCTAGCGGGCACTTGGACTGTCTCGGTTACCTAGCGGGCACTTGGACTTGTAGGTTAACGAACGGGCTCTTGGACTATGTAGGTTGCCTAGTGGGCACTTGGACTATCTAGGTTAGGTAATGGGCGCTTGGACTATCTAGGTTACCTAATGGGCACTTTGACTATCTAGGTTACATAGCGGGAACTTGGACTATGTAGGTTAAATAGCGAGCACTTGGACTCTAGGTTACCTAGCGGGCACTTGGACTATCTAGGTTAACTAGCGGGCACTTGGACTATCTAGGTCAACAAGCGGGCCCTTGTACTATGTAGGTTAACTAGCGAGCACTTGGACTATCTAGGTTAACTAGCGGACCTTGGACTATGTTGGTTAACTAGCGGGCACTTGGATGATCTGCGTTAACTAGAGGGCACTAGGACTATCTAGGTTACTTAGCGGGCACTTGGACTATGTAGGTCAACTAGCGAGCACTTGGACTCTAGGTTACCTAGCGGGCACTTGGACTATCTGTGTTACCTAGCGGGCCCATGGACTATGTAGGTTTCCTAGTGGCCACTTGGACTATCTAGGTTAACGAACGGGCACTTGGACTATGTAGGTAACCTAGCGGGCACTTGGACTGTCTAGGTTACATAGAGGGCACTTGGACTTCTAGGTTAACGAACGGGCACTTGGACTATGTATGTTGCCTAGCGGGCATTTGGACTATTAAGGTTACCAAGCGGGAATTTGGACTATGTAGGTTACCTAGTGGGCGCTTGGACTTTCTAAGTTACCTAGCAGACACTTTGCTTATCTTGGTTAACTAACGGGCACTTGGACTATGTAGGTTGCCTAGCGGGCACTTGGATTATGTAGGTTCCCTATCGGGCACTTGGATTATGTAGGTTAACTAGAGGGCACTTGGACTGTCTAGGTTACCTAGCGGGCACTTGGATTATCTAGGTTAACGAACTGGCACTTGGAATATATAGGTTACCTAGCCGCCACTTGGACTATCTAGGTTAGCTAACAGGCACTTGGTCTATCTAGGTTCCCTAGCGGGCACTTGTACTATCTAGGTTACCTAGCTGACAATTGGACTATGTAGGTCAACTAGCGGGCCCTTGGACTACCTAGGTTAGCTAACGGGAACTTAGATTATGTATGTTAACTAGGGGGCACCTGGATTATGTAGGTTAACTAGGGGACACCTCCACTATGTAGGTTAATTAGCAGGCCCAAGGACTATGTAGGTTTACTAGCGGGCCCTTGGACTATCTAAGTTCCCTAAAGGGTACTTGGACTATCTAGGTTATCGAACGGGCACTTGGACTATCTAGGTTACCTAGCGGGCACTTGGACTATGTAGGCTAACTAGGGGGTCCTTGGACGATTTAGGTTACCTAGCGGGTACTTGAACTATGTAGGTTAACTAGAGGACACTCGGACTATCTAGGTTAACGAGTGGACCCTTGGACTATGTAGGTTACCTAGCATGCACTTGGACTATCTAGGTTAACTAGCGGGCGATTGGACTATCTAGGTTAACTAGCGGGCGCTTGGACTATCTAGGTTAACTAGCGGGAACTTGGACTATCTAGGTTAACTAGCGTGCACTTGGACTATGTAGGTTCCTTAGCGGGCACTTGGACTATCTAGGTTACCAGACGGGCACTTGGACTATGTAGGCTAACTAGGGGGCCCTTGGACGATCTAGGTTACCTAGCGGGTACTTGAACTATCTAGGTTAACTAGCGGGCACTTGGACTATCTAGGTTAACTAGCGTGAACTTGGACTATGTAGGTTCCTTAGTGGGCACTAGGACTATCTAGGTTGCCTAGCGGGCTCTTGGAGTATGTAGGTTAACTAGCGTGCCCTTGGACTATCTAGGTTACGTAGCGGGCACTTGGTATATAGGTTAACTAGCGGGAACTTGGACTATGTAGTTTACCTAGAGGACACTTGGACTATCTAGGTTAACTAGTGGACCCTTGTACTATGTAGGTTAACTAGCAGGCACTTGGACAATCTAGGTTAACTAGCGGGCACTTGGACGATCTAGGTTAACTAGCGGGCCCTTGGACTATGTAGGTTACCTAGTGGGCACGTGGACTATCTAGGTTAACGAACGGGCACTTGGAATATGCAGGTAACCTAGCGGGCACTTGGACTGTCTCGGTTACCTAGCGGGCACTTGGACTTGTAGGTTAACGAACGGGCTCTTGGACTATGTAGGTTGCCTAGTGGGCACTTGGACTATCTAGGTTAGGTAATGGGCGCTTGGACTATCTAGGTTACCTAATGGGCACTTTGACTATCTAGGTTACATAGCGGGAACTTGGACTATGTAGGTTAAATAGCGAGCACTTGGACTCTAGGTTACCTAGCGGGCACTTGGACTATCTAGGTTAACTAGCGGGCACTTGGACTATCTAGGTCAACAAGCGGGCCCTTGTACTATGTAGGTTAACTAGCGAGCACTTGGACTATCTAGGTTAACTAGCGGACCTTGGACTATGTTGGTTAACTAGCGGGCACTTGGACGATCTACGTTAACTAGAGGGCACTAGGACTATCTAGGTTACTTAGCGGGCACTTGGACTATGTAGGTCAACTAGCGAGCACTTGGACTCTAGGTTACCTAGCGGGCACTTGGACTATCTGTGTTACCTAGCGGGCCCATGGACTATGTAGGTTTCCTAGTGGCCACTTGGACTATCTAGGTTAACGAACGGGCACCTGGACTATGTAGGTAACCTAGCGGGCACTTGGACTGTCTAGGTTACATAGAGGGCACTTGGACTTCTAGGTTAACGAACGGGCACTTGGACTATGTATGTTGCCTAGCGGGCACTTCGACTATCTAAGTTAGGTAACGGGCACTTGGACTATCTAGGTTACCTAGCGGGAACTTGGACAATGTAGGTTACCTAACGGGCACTTTGACTATCTAGGTTACCTAGCGGGCACTTGGACTATCTAGGTTAACTAGCGGGGACTTAGACTATCTAGGTTACCTAGCGGGCACTTGGACTATCTAGGTTACCTAGCGGGCCCTTGGGCTATGTAGGTTACCTAGCGGGCACTTGGACTATCTAGGTTAATGAACGGGCACTTGGACTATGTAGGTAACCTAGCGGGCACTTGGACTGTCTAGGTACCTAGCGGGCACTTTAACTATCTAGGTTAACTAGCAGACCTTGGACTATGTAGGTTAACTAGAGGGCCCTTGGACTATGTAGGTTAACTAGCGGGCACGTGGACTATCTAGGTTTCCTAACAGGCACTTGGACTATGTACATACCCTAGCGCGCACTTGGACTATCTAGGTTACCTAGCGGGCACTTGGACTATGTACGTCCCCTAGTGGGCACGTGGACTATCTAGGTTAACTAACGGGCACTAGGACTATCTAGGTTAACTAGCGGGCACTTGGACTATCTAGATTACCTATCAGGCACTTGGATTATGAAGGATCCCTAGCGGGCACTTGGACTATGTAGGTTAACTAGCGGACACTTGCACGATCTAGGTTAACTAGCGGGCCCATGGATTATGTAGGTTTACTAGCAGGCACTTGGACTATCTAGGTTAACTAGCGGGCACTTGGACTATGTAGTTTCCCTAGCGGGCATTTGGACTAACTAGGTTACCAAGCGGGAATTTGGACTATGTAGGTTACCTAGTGGGCGCTTGGACTTTCTAAGTTACCTAGCAGGCACTTTGCTTATCTTGGTTAACTAACGGGCACTTGGACTATGTAGGTTGCCTAGCGGGCACTTGGATTATGTAGGTTCCCTATCGGGCACTTGGATTATGTAGGTTAACTAGCGGGCACTTGGACTGTCTAGGTTACCTAGCGGGCACTTGGATTATCTAGGTTAACGAACTGGCACTTGGAATATATAGGTTACCTAGCCGCCACTTGGACTATCTAGGTTAGCTAACAGGCACTTGGACTATCTAGGTTCCCTAGCGGGCACTTGTACTATCTAGGTTACCTAGTGACAATTGGACTATGTAGGTCAACTAGCGGGCCCTTGGACTACCTAGGTTAGCTAACGGGAACTTAGATTATGTATGTTAACTAGGGGGCACCTGGATTATGTAGGTTAACTAGGGGACACTTCCACTATGTAGGTTAATTAGCAGGCCCAAGGACTATGTAGGTTTACTAGCGGGCCCTTGGACTATCTAAGTTCCCTAAAGGGCACTTGGACTATCTAGGTTATCGAACGGGCACTTGGACTATCTAGGTTACCTAGCGGGCACTTGGACTATGTAGGCTAACTAGGGGGTCCTTGGACGATTTAGGTTACCTAGCGTGTACTTGAACTATGTAGGTTAACTAGAGGACACTCGGACTATCTAGGTTAACGAGTTGACCCTTGGACTATGTAGGTTACCTAGCATGCACTTGGACTATCTAGGTTAACTAGCGGGCGCTTGGACTATCTAGGTTAACTAGCGGGAACTTGGACTATCTAGGTTAACTAGCGTGCACTTGGATTATGTAGGTTCCTTAGCGGGCACTTGGACTATCTAGGTTGCCTAGCGGTCACTTGTACTATGTAGGTTAATTAGCGTGCCCTTGGACTATCTAGGTTACGTAGCGGGCACTTGGTATATAGGTTAACTAGCGGGCACTTGGACTATGTAGGTTAACTAGCGGACACTTGGATATCTAGGTTAACTAGCGTGCACTTGGAATATCTAGGTTCCCTAGCGGGCAATTGTACTATCTAGGTTACCTAGCTGGCACTTGGACTATGTAGGTCAACTAGCGGGCCCTTGGACTACCTAGGTTAGCTACCGGGAAATTAGATTATGTAGGTTAACTAGGGGGCACTTGGAATATGTAGGTTAACTAGCGGAAACTTGCACTATGTAGGTTAACTAGCGGGCCCATGGACTATGTAGGTTTACTAGCGGGCCCTTGGACTATCTAGGTTCCCTAAAGGGCACTTGGACTATCTAGGTTACCAGACGGGCACTTGGACTATGTAGGCTAACTAGGGGGCCCTTGGACGATCTAGGTTACCTAGCGGGTACTTGAACTATCTAGGTTAACTAGCGGGCACTTGGACTATCTAGGTTAACTAGCGTGAACTTGGACTATGTAGGTTCCTTAGTGGGCACTAGGACTATCTAGGTTGCCTAGCGGGCTCTTGGAGTATGTAGGTTAACTAGCGTGCCCTTGGACTATCTAGGTTACGTAGCGGGCACTTGGTATATAGGTTAACTAGCGGGAACTTGGACTATGTAGTTTACCTAGAGGACACTTGGACTATCTAGGTTAACTAGTGGACCCTTGTACTATGTAGGTTAACTAGCAGGCACTTGGACAATCTAGGTTAACTAGCGGGCACTTGGACGATCTAGGTTAACTAGCGGGCCCTTGGACTATGTAGGTTACCTAGTGGGCACGTGGACTATCTAGGTTAACGAACGGGCACTTGGAATATGCAGGTAACCTAGCGGGCACTTGGACTGTCTCGGTTACCTAGCGGGCACTTGGACTTGTAGGTTAACGAACGGGCTCTTGGACTATGTAGGTTGCCTAGTGGGCACTTGGACTATCTAGGTTAGGTAATGGGCGCTTGGACTATCTAGGTTACCTAATGGGCACTTTGACTATCTAGGTTACATAGCGGGAACTTGGACTATGTAGGTTAAATAGCGAGCACTTGGACTCTAGGTTACCTAGCGGGCACTTGGACTATCTAGGTTAACTAGCGGGCACTTGGACTATCTAGGTCAACAAGCGGGCCCTTGTACTATGTAGGTTAACTAGCGAGCACTTGGACTATCTAGGTTAACTAGCGGACCTTGGACTATGTTGGTTAACTAGCGGGCACTTGGACGATCTACGTTAACTAGAGGGCACTAGGACTATCTAGGTTACTTAGCGGGCACTTGGACTATGTAGGTCAACTAGCGAGCACTTGGACTCTAGGTTACCTAGCGGGCACTTGGACTATCTGTGTTACCTAGCGGGCCCATGGACTATGTAGGTTTCCTAGTGGCCACTTGGACTATCTAGGTTAACGAACGGGCACCTGGACTATGTAGGTAACCTAGCGGGCACTTGGACTGTCTAGGTTACATAGAGGGCACTTGGACTTCTAGGTTAACGAACGGGCACTTGGACTATGTATGTTGCCTAGCGGGCACTTCGACTATCTAAGTTAGGTAACGGGCACTTGGACTATCTAGGTTACCTAGCGGGAACTTGGACAATGTAGGTTACCTAACGGGCACTTTGACTATCTAGGTTACCTAGCGGGCACTTGGACTATCTAGGTTAACTAGCGGGGACTTAGACTATCTAGGTTACCTAGCGGGCACTTGGACTATCTAGGTTACCTAGCGGGCCCTTGGGCTATGTAGGTTACCTAGCGGGCACTTGGACTATCTAGGTTAATGAACGGGCACTTGGACTATGTAGGTAACCTAGCGGGCACTTGGACTGTCTAGGTACCTAGCGGGCACTTTAACTATCTAGGTTAACTAGCAGACCTTGGACTATGTAGGTTAACTAGAGGGCCCTTGGACTATGTAGGTTAACTAGCGGGCACGTGGACTATCTAGGTTTCCTAACAGGCACTTGGACTATGTACATACCCTAGCGCGCACTTGGACTATCTAGGTTACCTAGCGGGCACTTGGACTATGTACGTCCCCTAGTGGGCACGTGGACTATCTAGGTTAACTAACGGGCACTAGGACTATCTAGGTTAACTAGCGGGCACTTGGACTATCTAGATTACCTATCAGGCACTTGGATTATGAAGGATCCCTAGCGGGCACTTGGACTATGTAGGTTAACTAGCGGACACTTGCACGATCTAGGTTAACTAGCGGGCCCATGGATTATGTAGGTTTACTAGCAGGCACTTGGACTATCTAGGTTAACTAGCGGGCACTTGGACTATGTAGTTTCCCTAGCGGGCATTTGGACTAACTAGGTTACCAAGCGGGAATTTGGACTATGTAGGTTACCTAGTGGGCGCTTGGACTTTCTAAGTTACCTAGCAGGCACTTTGCTTATCTTGGTTAACTAACGGGCACTTGGACTATGTAGGTTGCCTAGCGGGCACTTGGATTATGTAGGTTCCCTATCGGGCACTTGGATTATGTAGGTTAACTAGCGGGCACTTGGACTGTCTAGGTTACCTAGCGGGCACTTGGATTATCTAGGTTAACGAACTGGCACTTGGAATATATAGGTTACCTAGCCGCCACTTGGACTATCTAGGTTAGCTAACAGGCACTTGGACTATCTAGGTTCCCTAGCGGGCACTTGTACTATCTAGGTTACCTAGTGACAATTGGACTATGTAGGTCAACTAGCGGGCCCTTGGACTACCTAGGTTAGCTAACGGGAACTTAGATTATGTATGTTAACTAGGGGGCACCTGGATTATGTAGGTTAACTAGGGGACACTTCCACTATGTAGGTTAATTAGCAGGCCCAAGGACTATGTAGGTTTACTAGCGGGCCCTTGGACTATCTAAGTTCCCTAAAGGGCACTTGGACTATCTAGGTTATCGAACGGGCACTTGGACTATCTAGGTTACCTAGCGGGCACTTGGACTATGTAGGCTAACTAGGGGGTCCTTGGACGATTTAGGTTACCTAGCGTGTACTTGAACTATGTAGGTTAACTAGAGGACACTCGGACTATCTAGGTTAACGAGTTGACCCTTGGACTATGTAGGTTACCTAGCATGCACTTGGACTATCTAGGTTAACTAGCGGGCGCTTGGACTATCTAGGTTAACTAGCGGGAACTTGGACTATCTAGGTTAACTAGCGTGCACTTGGATTATGTAGGTTCCTTAGCGGGCACTTGGACTATCTAGGTTGCCTAGCGGTCACTTGTACTATGTAGGTTAATTAGCGTGCCCTTGGACTATCTAGGTTACGTAGCGGGCACTTGGTATATAGGTTAACTAGCGGGCACTTGGACTATGTAGGTTAACTAGCGGACACTTGGATATCTAGGTTAACTAGCGTGCACTTGGAATATCTAGGTTCCCTAGCGGGCAATTGTACTATCTAGGTTACCTAGCTGGCACTTGGACTATGTAGGTCAACTAGCGGGCCCTTGGACTACCTAGGTTAGCTACCGGGAAATTAGATTATGTAGGTTAACTAGGGGGCACTTGGAATATGTAGGTTAACTAGCGGAAACTTGCACTATGTAGGTTAACTAGCGGGCCCATGGACTATGTAGGTTTACTAGCGGGCCCTTGGACTATCTAGGTTCCCTAAAGGGCACTTGGACTATCTAGGTTACCAGACGGGCACTTGGACTATGTAGGCTAACTAGGGGGCCCTTGGACGATCTAGGTTACCTAGCGGGTACTTGAACTATCTAGGTTAACTAGCGGGCACTTGGACTATCTAGGTTAACTAGCGTGAACTTGGACTATGTAGGTTCCTTAGTGGGCACTAGGACTATCTAGGTTGCCTAGCGGGCTCTTGGAGTATGTAGGTTAACTAGCGTGCCCTTGGACTATCTAGGTTACGTAGCGGGCACTTGGTATATAGGTTAACTAGCGGGAACTTGGACTATGTAGTTTACCTAGAGGACACTTGGACTATCTAGGTTAACTAGTGGACCCTTGTACTATGTAGGTTAACTAGCAGGCACTTGGACAATCTAGGTTAACTAGCGGGCACTTGGACGATCTAGGTTAACTAGCGGGCCCTTGGACTATGTAGGTTACCTAGTGGGCACGTGGACTATCTAGGTTAACGAACGGGCACTTGGAATATGCAGGTAACCTAGCGGGCACTTGGACTGTCTCGGTTACCTAGCGGGCACTTGGACTTGTAGGTTAACGAACGGGCTCTTGGACTATGTAGGTTGCCTAGTGGGCACTTGGACTATCTAGGTTAGGTAATGGGCGCTTGGACTATCTAGGTTACCTAATGGGCACTTTGACTATCTAGGTTACATAGCGGGAACTTGGACTATGTAGGTTAAATAGCGAGCACTTGGACTCTAGGTTACCTAGCGGGCACTTGGACTATCTAGGTTAACTAGCGGGCACTTGGACTATCTAGGTCAACAAGCGGGCCCTTGTACTATGTAGGTTAACTAGCGAGCACTTGGACTATCTAGGTTAACTAGCGGACCTTGGACTATGTTGGTTAACTAGCGGGCACTTGGACGATCTACGTTAACTAGAGGGCACTAGGACTATCTAGGTTACTTAGCGGGCACTTGGACTATGTAGGTCAACTAGCGAGCACTTGGACTCTAGGTTACCTAGCGGGCACTTGGACTATCTGTGTTACCTAGCGGGCCCATGGACTATGTAGGTTTCCTAGTGGCCACTTGGACTATCTAGGTTAACGAACGGGCACCTGGACTATGTAGGTAACCTAGCGGGCACTTGGACTGTCTAGGTTACATAGAGGGCACTTGGACTTCTAGGTTAACGAACGGGCACTTGGACTATGTATGTTGCCTAGCGGGCACTTCGACTATCTAAGTTAGGTAACGGGCACTTGGACTATCTAGGTTACCTAGCGGGAACTTGGACAATGTAGGTTACCTAACGGGCACTTTGACTATCTAGGTTACCTAGCGGGCACTTGGACTATCTAGGTTAACTAGCGGGGACTTAGACTATCTAGGTTACCTAGCGGGCACTTGGACTATCTAGGTTACCTAGCGGGCCCTTGGGCTATGTAGGTTACCTAGCGGGCACTTGGACTATCTAGGTTAATGAACGGGCACTTGGACTATGTAGGTAACCTAGCGGGCACTTGGACTGTCTAGGTACCTAGCGGGCACTTTAACTATCTAGGTTAACTAGCAGACCTTGGACTATGTAGGTTAACTAGAGGGCCCTTGGACTATGTAGGTTAACTAGCGGGCACGTGGACTATCTAGGTTTCCTAACAGGCACTTGGACTATGTACATACCCTAGCGCGCACTTGGACTATCTAGGTTACCTAGCGGGCACTTGGACTATGTACGTCCCCTAGTGGGCACGTGGACTATCTAGGTTAACTAACGGGCACTAGGACTATCTAGGTTAACTAGCGGGCACTTGGACTATCTAGATTACCTATCAGGCACTTGGATTATGAAGGATCCCTAGCGGGCACTTGGACTATGTAGGTTAACTAGCGGACACTTGCACGATCTAGGTTAACTAGCGGGCCCATGGATTATGTAGGTTTACTAGCAGGCACTTGGACTATCTAGGTTAACTAGCGGGCACTTGGACTATGTAGTTTCCCTAGCGGGCATTTGGACTAACTAGGTTACCAAGCGGGAATTTGGACTATGTAGGTTACCTAGTGGGCGCTTGGACTTTCTAAGTTACCTAGCAGGCACTTTGCTTATCTTGGTTAACTAACGGGCACTTGGACTATGTAGGTTGCCTAGCGGGCACTTGGATTATGTAGGTTCCCTATCGGGCACTTGGATTATGTAGGTTAACTAGCGGGCACTTGGACTGTCTAGGTTACCTAGCGGGCACTTGGATTATCTAGGTTAACGAACTGGCACTTGGAATATATAGGTTACCTAGCCGCCACTTGGACTATCTAGGTTAGCTAACAGGCACTTGGACTATCTAGGTTCCCTAGCGGGCACTTGTACTATCTAGGTTACCTAGTGACAATTGGACTATGTAGGTCAACTAGCGGGCCCTTGGACTACCTAGGTTAGCTAACGGGAACTTAGATTATGTATGTTAACTAGGGGGCACCTGGATTATGTAGGTTAACTAGGGGACACTTCCACTATGTAGGTTAATTAGCAGGCCCAAGGACTATGTAGGTTTACTAGCGGGCCCTTGGACTATCTAAGTTCCCTAAAGGGCACTTGGACTATCTAGGTTATCGAACGGGCACTTGGACTATCTAGGTTACCTAGCGGGCACTTGGACTATGTAGGCTAACTAGGGGGTCCTTGGACGATTTAGGTTACCTAGCGTGTACTTGAACTATGTAGGTTAACTAGAGGACACTCGGACTATCTAGGTTAACGAGTTGACCCTTGGACTATGTAGGTTACCTAGCATGCACTTGGACTATCTAGGTTAACTAGCGGGCGCTTGGACTATCTAGGTTAACTAGCGGGCGCTTGGACTATCTAGGTTAACTAGCGGGAACTTGGACTATCTAGGTTAACTAGCGTGCACTTGGATTATGTAGGTTCCTTAGCGGGCACTTGGACTATCTAGGTTGCCTAGCGGTCACTTGTACTATGTAGGTTAATTAGCGTGCCCTTGGACTATCTAGGTTACGTAGCGGGCACTTGGTATATAGGTTAACTAGCGGGCACTTGGACTATGTAGGTTAACTAGCGGACACTTGGATATCTAGGTTAACTAGCGTGCACTTGGAATATCTAGGTTCCCTAGCGGGCAATTGTACTATCTAGGTTACCTAGCTGGCACTTGGACTATGTAGGTCAACTAGCGGGCCCTTGGACTACCTAGGTTAGCTACCGGGAAATTAGATTATGTTGGTTAACTAGGGGGCACTTGGAATATGTAGGTTAACTAGCGGAAACTTGCACTATGTAGGTTAACTAGCGGGCCCATGGACTATGTAGGTTTACTAGCGGGCCCTTGGACTATCTAGGTTCCCTAAAGGGCACTTGGACTATCTAGGTTACCAGACGGGCACTTGGACTATGTAGGCTAACTAGGGGGCCCTTGGACGATCTAGGTTACCTAGCGGGTACTTGAACTATCTAGGTTAACTAGCGGGCACTTGGACTATCTAGGTTAACTAGCGTGAACTTGGACTATGTAGGTTCCTTAGTGGGCACTAGGACTATCTAGGTTGCCTAGCGGGCTCTTGGAGTATGTAGGTTAACTAGCGTGCCCTTGGACTATCTAGGTTACGTAGCGGGCACTTGGTATATAGGTTAACTAGCGGGAACTTGGACTATGTAGGTTACCTAGAGGACACTTGGACTATCTAGGTTAACTAGTGGACCCTTGTACTATGTAGGTTAACTAGCAGGCACTTGGACAATCTAGGTTAACTAGCGGGCACTTGGACGATCTAGGTTAACTAGCGGGCACTTGGACTATGTAGGTTACCTAGTGGGCACGTGGACTATCTAGGTTAACGAACGGGCACTTGGAATATGCAGGTAACCTAGCGGGCACTTGGACTGTCTCGGTTACCTAGCGGGCACTTGGACTTGTAGGTTAACGAACGGGCTCTTGGACTATGTAGGTTGCCTAGTGGGCACTTGGACTATCTAGGTTAGGTAATGGGCGCTTGGACTATCTAGGTTACCTAATGGGCACTTTGACTATCTAGGTTACATAGCGGGAACTTGGACTATGTAGGTTAAATAGCGAGCACTTGGACTCTAGGTTACCTAGCGGGCACTTGGACTATCTAGGTCAACAAGCGGGCCCTTGTACTATGTAGGTTAACTAGCGAGCACTTGGACTATCTAGGTTAACTAGCGGACATTGGACTATGTTGGTTAACTAGCGGGCACTTGGACGATCTACGTTAACTAGAGGGCACTAGGACTATCTAGGTTACTTAGCGGGCACTTGGACTATGTAGGTCAACTAGCGAGCACTTGGACTCTAGGTTACATAGTGGGCACTTGGACTATCTGTGTTACCTAGCGGGCCCATGGACTATGTAGGTTTCCTAGCGGCCACTTGGACTATCTAGGTTAACGAACGGGCACTTGGACTATGTAGGTAACCTAGCGGGCACTTGGACTGTCTAGGTTACATAGAGGGCACTTGGACTTCTAGGTTAACGAACGGGCACTTGGACTATGTATGTTGCCTAGCGGGCACTTGGACTATCTAAGTTAGGTAACGGGCACTTGGAAAATCTAGGTTACCTAGCGGGAACTTGGACAATGTAGGTTACCTAACGGGCACTTGGACTATCTAGGTTAACTAGCGGGAACTTAGACTATCTAGGTTACCTAGTGGGCCCTTGGACTATCTAGGTTACCTAGCGGGCATTTTGATTATGTAGGCTCCCTAGCGGGCATTTGGACTATATATATTACTTAGTGGGCACTTAGACTTTGTAGGTTACCTAGCGGGCACTTGGACTACTTTGGTTACCCAGCGGGCACTTGGACTATCTAGGTTACCTAGTGGGCCCTTGGACTATCTAGGTTAAGAACGTGCCCTTGGAATATATAGGTAACCTAGCGGGCACTAGGACTGTTAGGTTACCTAGTGGGCACTTGGACTATCTAGGTTAACGAATGGGAACTTGAACTATTTATGTTAGCTAGCGGACACTTCGACTATCTAGGTTAGCTAACGGGCAATTGGAATGTCTAGGTTACCTAGTGGGCACTTTGACTATCTAGGTTAACTAGCGGGGACTTAGACTATCTAGGTTACCTAGCGGGCACTTGGACTATCTAGGTTACCTAGCGGGCCCTTGGGCTATGTAGGTTACCTAGCGGGCACTTGGACTATCTAGGTTAATGAACGGGCACTTGGACTATGTAGGTAACCTAGCGGGCACTTGGACTGTCTAGGTACCTAGCGGGCACTTTAACTATCTAGGTTAACTAGCAGACCTTGGACTATGTAGGTTAACTAGAGGGCCCTTGGACTATGTAGGTTAACTAGCGGGCACGTGGACTATCTAGGTTTCCTAACAGGCACTTGGACTATGTACATACCCTAGCGCGCACTTGGACTATCTAGGTTACCTAGCGGGCACTTGGACTATGTACGTCCCCTAGTGGGCACGTGGACTATCTAGGTTAACTAACGGGCACTAGGACTATCTAGGTTAACTAGCGGGCACTTGGACTATCTAGATTACCTATCAGGCACTTGGATTATGAAGGATCCCTAGCGGGCACTTGGACTATGTAGGTTAACTAGCGGACACTTGCACGATCTAGGTTAACTAGCGGGCCCATGGATTATGTAGGTTTACTAGCAGGCACTTGGACTATCTAGGTTAACTAGCGGGCACTTGGACTATGTAGTTTCCCTAGCGGGCATTTGGACTAACTAGGTTACCAAGCGGGAATTTGGACTATGTAGGTTACCTAGTGGGCGCTTGGACTTTCTAAGTTACCTAGCAGGCACTTTGCTTATCTTGGTTAACTAACGGGCACTTGGACTATGTAGGTTGCCTAGCGGGCACTTGGATTATGTAGGTTCCCTATCGGGCACTTGGATTATGTAGGTTAACTAGCGGGCACTTGGACTGTCTAGGTTACCTAGCGGGCACTTGGATTATCTAGGTTAACGAACTGGCACTTGGAATATATAGGTTACCTAGCCGCCACTTGGACTATCTAGGTTAGCTAACAGGCACTTGGACTATCTAGGTTCCCTAGCGGGCACTTGTACTATCTAGGTTACCTAGTGACAATTGGACTATGTAGGTCAACTAGCGGGCCCTTGGACTACCTAGGTTAGCTAACGGGAACTTAGATTATGTATGTTAACTAGGGGGCACCTGGATTATGTAGGTTAACTAGGGGACACTTCCACTATGTAGGTTAATTAGCAGGCCCAAGGACTATGTAGGTTTACTAGCGGGCCCTTGGACTATCTAAGTTCCCTAAAGGGCACTTGGACTATCTAGGTTATCGAACGGGCACTTGGACTATCTAGGTTACCTAGCGGGCACTTGGACTATGTAGGCTAACTAGGGGGTCCTTGGACGATTTAGGTTACCTAGCGTGTACTTGAACTATGTAGGTTAACTAGAGGACACTCGGACTATCTAGGTTAACGAGTTGACCCTTGGACTATGTAGGTTACCTAGCATGCACTTGGACTATCTAGGTTAACTAGCGGGCGCTTGGACTATCTAGGTTAACTAGCGGGAACTTGGACTATCTAGGTTAACTAGCGTGCACTTGGATTATGTAGGTTCCTTAGCGGGCACTTGGACTATCTAGGTTGCCTAGCGGTCACTTGTACTATGTAGGTTAATTAGCGTGCCCTTGGACTATCTAGGTTACGTAGCGGGCACTTGGTATATAGGTTAACTAGCGGGCACTTGGACTATGTAGGTTAACTAGCGGACACTTGGATATCTAGGTTAACTAGCGTGCACTTGGAATATCTAGGTTCCCTAGCGGGCAATTGTACTATCTAGGTTACCTAGCTGGCACTTGGACTATGTAGGTCAACTAGCGGGCCCTTGGACTACCTAGGTTAGCTACCGGGAAATTAGATTATGTAGGTTAACTAGGGGGCACTTGGAATATGTAGGTTAACTAGCGGAAACTTGCACTATGTAGGTTAACTAGCGGGCCCATGGACTATGTAGGTTTACTAGCGGGCCCTTGGACTATCTAGGTTCCCTAAAGGGCACTTGGACTATCTAGGTTACCAGACGGGCACTTGGACTATGTAGGCTAACTAGGGGGCCCTTGGACGATCTAGGTTACCTAGCGGGTACTTGAACTATCTAGGTTAACTAGCGGGCACTTGGACTATCTAGGTTAACTAGCGTGAACTTGGACTATGTAGGTTCCTTAGTGGGCACTAGGACTATCTAGGTTGCCTAGCGGGCTCTTGGAGTATGTAGGTTAACTAGCGTGCCCTTGGACTATCTAGGTTACGTAGCGGGCACTTGGTATATAGGTTAACTAGCGGGAACTTGGACTATGTAGTTTACCTAGAGGACACTTGGACTATCTAGGTTAACTAGTGGACCCTTGTACTATGTAGGTTAACTAGCAGGCACTTGGACAATCTAGGTTAACTAGCGGGCACTTGGACGATCTAGGTTAACTAGCGGGCCCTTGGACTATGTAGGTTACCTAGTGGGCACGTGGACTATCTAGGTTAACGAACGGGCACTTGGAATATGCAGGTAACCTAGCGGGCACTTGGACTGTCTCGGTTACCTAGCGGGCACTTGGACTTGTAGGTTAACGAACGGGCTCTTGGACTATGTAGGTTGCCTAGTGGGCACTTGGACTATCTAGGTTAGGTAATGGGCGCTTGGACTATCTAGGTTACCTAATGGGCACTTTGACTATCTAGGTTACATAGCGGGAACTTGGACTATGTAGGTTAAATAGCGAGCACTTGGACTCTAGGTTACCTAGCGGGCACTTGGACTATCTAGGTTAACTAGCGGGCACTTGGACTATCTAGGTCAACAAGCGGGCCCTTGTACTATGTAGGTTAACTAGCGAGCTCTTGGACTATCTAGGTTAACTAGCGGACCTTGGACTATGTTGGTTAACTAGCGGGCACTTGGACGATCTACGTTAACTAGAGGGCACTAGGACTATCTAGGTTACTTAGCGGGCACTTGGACTATGTAGGTCAACTAGCGAGCACTTGGACTCTAGGTTACCTAGCGGGCACTTGGACTATCTGTGTTACCTAGCGGGCCCATGGACTATGTAGGTTTCCTAGTGGCCACTTGGACTATCTAGGTTAACGAACGGGCACCTGGACTATGTAGGTAACCTAGCGGGCACTTGGACTGTCTAGGTTACATAGAGGGCACTTGGACTTCTAGGTTAACGAACGGGCACTTGGACTATGTATGTTGCCTAGCGGGCACTTCGACTATCTAAGTTAGGTAACGGGCACTTGGACTATCTAGGTTACCTAGCGGGAACTTGGACAATGTAGGTTACCTAACGGGCACTTTGACTATCTAGGTTACCTAGCGGGCACTTGGACTATCTAGGTTAACTAGCGGGGACTTAGACTATCTAGGTTACCTAGCGGGCACTTGGACTATCTAGGTTACCTAGCGGGCCCTTGGGCTATGTAGGTTACCTAGCGGGCACTTGGACTATCTAGGTTAATGAACGGGCACTTGGACTATGTAGGTAACCTAGCGGGCACTTGGACTGTCTAGGTACCTAGCGGGCACTTTAACTATCTAGGTTAACTAGCAGACCTTGGACTATGTAGGTTAACTAGAGGGCCCTTGGACTATGTAGGTTAACTAGCGGGCACGTGGACTATCTAGGTTTCCTAACAGGCACTTGGACTATGTACATACCCTAGCGCGCACTTGGACTATCTAGGTTACCTAGCGGGCACTTGGACTATGTACGTCCCCTAGTGGGCACGTGGACTATCTAGGTTAACTAACGGGCACTAGGACTATCTAGGTTAACTAGCGGGCACTTGGACTATCTAGATTACCTATCAGGCACTTGGATTATGAAGGATCCCTAGCGGGCACTTGGACTATGTAGGTTAACTAGCGGACACTTGCACGATCTAGGTTAACTAGCGGGCCCATGGATTATGTAGGTTTACTAGCAGGCACTTGGACTATCTAGGTTAACTAGCGGGCACTTGGACTATGTAGTTTCCCTAGCGGGCATTTGGACTAACTAGGTTACCAAGCGGGAATTTGGACTATGTAGGTTACCTAGTGGGCGCTTGGACTTTCTAAGTTACCTAGCAGGCACTTTGCTTATCTTGGTTAACTAACGGGCACTTGGACTATGTAGGTTGCCTAGCGGGCACTTGGATTATGTAGGTTCCCTATCGGGCACTTGGATTATGTAGGTTAACTAGCGGGCACTTGGACTGTCTAGGTTACCTAGCGGGCACTTGGATTATCTAGGTTAACGAACTGGCACTTGGAATATATAGGTTACCTAGCCGCCACTTGGACTATCTAGGTTAGCTAACAGGCACTTGGACTATCTAGGTTCCCTAGCGGGCACTTGTACTATCTAGGTTACCTAGTGACAATTGGACTATGTAGGTCAACTAGCGGGCCCTTGGACTACCTAGGTTAGCTAACGGGAACTTAGATTATGTATGTTAACTAGGGGGCACCTGGATTATGTAGGTTAACTAGGGGACACTTCCACTATGTAGGTTAATTAGCAGGCCCAAGGACTATGTAGGTTTACTAGCGGGCCCTTGGACTATCTAAGTTCCCTAAAGGGCACTTGGACTATCTAGGTTATCGAACGGGCACTTGGACTATCTAGGTTACCTAGCGGGCACTTGGACTATGTAGGCTAACTAGGGGGTCCTTGGACGATTTAGGTTACCTAGCGTGTACTTGAACTATGTAGGTTAACTAGAGGACACTCGGATTATCTAGGTTAACGAGTTGACCCTTGGACTATGTAGGTTACCTAGCATGCACTTGGACTATCTAGGTTAACTAGCGGGCGCTTGGACTATCTAGGTTAACTAGCGGGAACTTGGACTATCTAGGTTAACTAGCGTGCACTTGGATTATGTAGGTTCCTTAGCGGGCACTTGGACTATCTAGGTTGCCTAGCGGTCACTTGTACTATGTAGGTTAATTAGCGTGCCCTTGGACTATCTAGGTTACGTAGCGGGCACTTGGTATATAGGTTAACTAGCGGGCACTTGGACTATGTAGGTTAACTAGCGGACACTTGGATATCTAGGTTAACTAGCGTGCACTTGGAATATCTAGGTTCCCTAGCGGGCAATTGTACTATCTAGGTTACCTAGCTGGCACTTGGACTATGTAGGTCAACTAGCGGGCCCTTGGACTACCTAGGTTAGCTACCGGGAAATTAGATTATGTAGGTTAACTAGGGGGCACTTGGAATATGTAGGTTAACTAGCGGAAACTTGCACTATGTAGGTTAACTAGCGGGCCCATGGACTATGTAGGTTTACTAGCGGGCCCTTGGACTATCTAGGTTCCCTAAAGGGCACTTGGACTATCTAGGTTACCAGACGGGCACTTGGACTATGTAGGCTAACTAGGGGGCCCTTGGACGATCTAGGTTACCTAGCGGGAACTTGGACAATGTAGTTTACCTAGCAGGCACTTGGACTATCTAGGTTAACTAGCGGGCACTTGGACTATCTAGGTTACCTAGTGGGCACTTGGACTATCTAGGTAACCTAGCAGGCCCTTGGACTATGTAGGTTACCTAGCGGGCACTTGGACTATGTAGGTTAACTACCGGGCACTTGCACTATCTAGGTTTCCGAACGGGCATTTGGACTATGTAGGTAACCTAGCGGGCACTTGGAGAGTCTAAGTTACCTAGCGGGCACTTGGACTTCTAGGTTAACGAACGGGCACTTGGACTATGTATGTTGCATAGCGGGCAATTGGACTATCTAGGTTAGGTAACGGGCACTTGAACTATCTAGGTTTCTTAGCGGGCACTTGGACGATCTAGGTTAACTAGCGAGCACTTGGACTATCTAGGTTAACTAGCGGACATTGGACTATGTTGGTTAACTAGCGGGCACTTGGACGATCTACGTTAACTAGAGGGCACTAGGACTATCTAGGTTACTTAGCGGGCACTTGGACTATGTAGGTCAACTAGCGAGCACTTGGACTCTAGGTTACATAGTGGGCACTTGGACTATCTGTGTTACCTAGCGGGCCCATGGACTATGTAGGTTTCCTAGCGGCCACTTGGACTATCTAGGTTAACGAACGGGCACTTGGACTATGTAGGTAACCTAGCGGGCACTTGGACTGTCTAGGTTACATAGAGGGCACTTGGACTTCTAGGTTAAAGAACGGGCACTTGGACTATGTATGTTGCCTAGCGGGCACTTGGACTATCTAAGTTAGGTAACGGGCACTTGGAAAATCTAGGTTACCTAGCGGGAACTTGGACAATGTAGGTTACCTAACGGGCACTTGGACTATCTAGGTTAACTAGCGGGAACTTAGACTATCTAGGTTACCTAGTGGGCCCTTGGACTATCTAGGTTACCTAGCGGGCATTTTGATTATGTAGGCTCCCTAGCGGGCATTTGGACTATATATATTACTTAGTGGGCACTTAGACTTTGTAGGTTACCTAGCGGGCACTTGGACTACTTTGGTTACCCAGCGGGCACTTGGACTATCTAGGTTACCTAGTGGGCCCTTGGACTATCTAGGTTAAGAACGTGCCCTTGGACTATATAGGTTACCTAGCGGGCACTTGGACTACTTTGGTTACCCAGCGGGCACTTGGACTATCTAGGTTACCTAGTGGGCCCTTGGACTATCTAGGTTAAGAACGTGCCCTTGGACTATATAGGTAATCTAGCGGGCACTAGGACTGTTAGGTTACCTAGTGGGCACTTGGACTATCTAGGTTAACGAATGGGAACTTGAACTATTTAGGTTAGCTAGCGGACACTTCGACTATCTAGGTTAGCTAACGGGCAATTGGAATGTCTAGGTTACCTAGTGGGCACTTGGACTATGTACGTTCCCTAGCGGGCACTTGGGCTATCTACGTTACCTAGCGGGCACTTGGACTATGTAGGTTAACGAACGGGCACTTGGACTATGTAGTTTACCTAGCAGGCACTTGGACTATGTAGGTTAACTAGCTTGCACTTGGACTATCTAGGTTACCTACGGGCACTTGGACTATCTAGGTTACCGAATGGGCACTTGGACTATCTAGGTTACCTAGCGGGAACTTGGACTATGCAGCTTAACTACTAGACAATTGGACGATCTAGGTTAAGTAGCTGACACTTGCACTATGTAGGTTACCTAGCGGGCACTTTAACTATCTAGGTTACCTAGCAGGCACTTGGACTATGTAGGTTACCTAGCGGGCACTTGCACTCTCTAGGTTACCTAGCAGGTACTTGGACTACTTTGGTTACCTAGCGGGCACTTGGACTATCTAGGTTACCTAGCGGGCCCTTGGACTATCTAGGTTAACGAACGTGCCCTTGGACTATATAGGTAACCTAGCGGGCACTAGGACTGTCTAGGTTACCTAGTGGGCACTTGGACTATCTAGGTTAACGAATGGGCACTTGGACTATTTAGGTTAACTAGCGGACACTTCGACTATCTAGGTTAGCTAACGGGCAATTGGACTCTCTAGGTTAACTAGTGGGCACTTGGACTATGTACGTTCCCTAGCGGGCACTTGGCTATCTACGTTACCTAGCGGGCACTTGGACTATGTAGGTTAACGAACGGGCACTTGGACTATGTAGTTTACCTAGCAGGCACTTGGACTATATAGGTTACCTACGGGCACTTGGACTATCTAGGTTACCGAACGGGCACTTGGACTATCTAGGTTACCTAGCTGGAACTTGGACTTTGCAGCTTAACTAGCAGACAATTGGACGATCTAGGTTAACTAGCTGACACTTGCACTATGTAGGTTACCTAGCGGGCACTTGGACTATGTAGGTTAACTAGCAGGCCCTTGGACTATCTAGGTTACCTAGCAGGCACTTGGACTATGTAGGTTACCTAGCGGGCACTTGCACTCTCTAGGTTACCTAGCGGGCACTTGGACTATGTACCTTCCCTAGCGGGCACTTGGACTATCTAGGTTAACTAGTGGGCACTTGGACGATCTAGGTTAACTAACGAGCCCTTGGACTATCTAGGTTACCTAGATAACACTTGGACTATATAGGTTCCCTAGCGGGCACGTGGACTATCTAGGCTAACGAACGGGCACTTGGACTATGCAGGTAACCTAGCGGACACTTGGACTATCTAGGTTACATAGCGGGCACTTGTACTTCTAGGTTAACGAACGGGCACTGGAATATGTATGTTGCCTAGCGGGCACTTGGACAATCTAGGTTAGGTAAAGGGCACTTGGACTATCTAGGTTACCTTGCGGGAACTTGGACAATGTAGGTTACCTAGCAGGTACTTGGACTATCTAGGTTAACTAGCGGGCACTTGGACTATCTTGGTTACCTAGCGGGAACTTGGATTATCTAGGTTACCTAGCGGGCACTTGGACTATGTAGGTTACCTAGCGGGCACTTGCACTCTCTAGGTTACCTAGCGGGCACTTGGACTATGTACCTTCCCTAGCGGGCACTTGGACTATCTGTGTTAACTAGCGGGCACTTGGACTATGTATGTTTCCTAGCAGACACTTGCACTATGTAGGTTACCTAGCGGGCACTTGGACTATGTAGGTTAACTAGAGGACATTTGGACGATCTAGGTTAACTAGCGGGCACTTGGACGATCTAGGTTAACTCACGGGCACTTGGACTATCAAAGTTAACAGCGAGCCCTTGGACTATCTAGGTTAACTAGCGGGCCCTTGGACTATCTAGGTTAACTAGCGGGCCCTTGGACTATCTAGATTACCTAGATAGCACTTGGAATATATAGGTTCCCTAGCGGACACTTGGACTATCTAGGTTATCGATCGGGCACTTGGACTATGCAAGTAACCTAGCTGGCACTTGGACTGTCTAGGTTACATAGCGGGCACTTGGACTTCTAGGTTAACGAACGGGCACTTGGTATATGTATGTTGCCTAGCGGGCACTTGGACAATCTAGGTTAGGTAACGGGCACTTGGACTATCTAGGTTACCTAGCGGGAACTTGGACTATGTAGGTTACCTAGCAGGCACTTGGACTATCTAGGTTACCTAGCGGGCACTTGGACTCTCTAGGTTACCTAGCGGGCCCTTGGACTATGTAGGTTACCTACCGGGCACTTGGACTATCTAGGTTAACGAACGGGCACTTGGACTATGTAGGTAACCTAACGGGCACTTGGACTGTCTAGGTTACCTAGCGGGCACTTTGACTATCTAGGTTAACTAGCAGACCTTGGACTATGTAGGTTAACTAGCGGGCCCTAGGACTATGTAGGTTAACTAGCGGGCTCTTGGACTATCTAGGTTTCCTAGCAGGCACTTGGACTATGTACATACCCTAGCGCGCACTTTGACTATCTAGGTCATCTTGCGGGCACTTGGACTATGTTCGTTCCCTAGCGGGCACTTGGACTATCTATGTTAACTAGCGGGCACATGGAATATGTAGGTTAACTAGCGGACGCTTGCACTATGTAGGTTACCTAGCAGGCACTTGGACTATCTAGGTTAACTAGCGGGCACTTGGACTATCTAAGTTAACTAGCATGCACTTGGACTATGTAGGTTCCCTAGCGGGCACTTGGACTCTGTATGTTCCCTACGGCACTTGAACTAGTTAAGTTAACTACTGGGCACTTGGACTATGTAGGTTAAATAGCGGGCCCTTGGACTATCTAGGTTACCTAGCGGGCACTTGGACTATGTAGGTTTACTACTGGGCACTTGCACTATCTAGGTTTCCGAACGGGCATTTGGACTATGTAGGTAACCTAGCGGGCACTTGGAGAGTCTAGGTTACCTAGCGGACACTTGGACATCTAGGTTAACGAACGGGCAATTGGACTATGTATGTTGCATAGCGGGCAATTGGACTATCTAGGTTAGGTAACGGGCACTTGAACTATCTAGGTTTCTTAGCGGGCACTTGGACGATCTAGGTTAATTAGAGGGCACTTGGACTATCTAGGTTAACTAGCGTGCACTTGGACTATTTAGGTTTCTTAGCGGGTACTTGGACTATGTAGGTTAACTAGCGGCACTTGGACTATCTACGTTAACTAGCGGGCCCTTGGACTATGTAGATTCCCTGTCTGGCATTTGGACAATATAGATAACCTAGCGGACATTTTGGCTTTGTAGGTTACCTAGCGGCACATGGACTATCTAGGTTACCTAGCTGGCACTTGAACTATCTACGTGATAGCGGGTTCTTGGAGTATATAGGTTTCCTAGCTGGCTGTTGGACTATCTAGGTTACCGAGCGGGCACTTGGACTATCCAGGTTAACTAACGGGCACTTAGACTGTGTAGGTCCCCTAGTGGGCCCTTGGACTATGTAAGTTCCCTAGCGGGCACTTAGACTATGTAGGTTAACTAGCGGGCATTGGACTATCTAGGTTAACCAGCGGGCATATGGACTATTAGGGCCCCTAGCGGGCATTTGGACTATATTGGTTACCTATAGGGCACTTGGACTATATAGGTTAACGAACGGGCACTTGGACTATGTAGGTAACCTAGTGGTCACTTGAAATGTCTAGGTTACCTAGCGGGCACTTGGACTATGTAGGTTAACTAGTGGGCACTTCGACTATCTAGGTTAACTAGCGGGCCCTTGGACGATGTAGGCTACCTAGTGGGCACTTGGACGATCTAGGTTAACTAGCGGGTACTTGGACTATGTAGGTTATCTAGCGGGCCTTTGGACAATGTAGATTAACTAGCGGCACTTGGACTATCTACGTTGACTAGCGGTACCTTGGACTATGTAGATTCCCTAGCGGGCACTTGGACTATGTATGTTCCAGAGCGGGCACTTGGACTATGTAGGTTCCCTAGCAGTCACTTGGACTATGTAGGTTCCAGAGCGGGACTTAGACTATCTGGGTTCCCTAGCGGGCACTTGTACTATGTAGGTTAATTAGCGGACACTTGGTCGATCTAGGTTAACTAGTGGGTACTTGGATTATGTAGGTTAACCAGCGGGCCCTTGAACTATGTAGATTAACTAGCGGCACTTGGACTATCTACATTAACTTGTGGGCCCTTCGACTATGTAGATTCCCTAGCGGGCACTTGGACTCTGTATTTTCCCTACGGACACTTGAACTAGGTAAGTTAACTACCGGGCACTTGGACTATGTAGGTTAACTAGCGGGCCCTTGGACTATCTAGGTTACCTAGCGGGCACTTGGACTATGTAGGTTAACTACCGGGCACTTGCACTATCTAGGTTACCGAATGGGCATTTGGACTATGTAGGTAACCTAGCGGGCACTTGGATAGTCTAGGTTACCTAGCGGGCACTTGGAATTCTAGGTTAATGAACGGGCACTTGTACTATGTATCTTGCATAGCGGGCAATTGGACTATCTAGGTTAGGTTACGGGCACTTCGACTATCTAGGTTTCTTATCGGGCACTTGGATGATCTTGGTTATGTAGAGGGCACTTGGGCTATCTAGGTTAACTACCATGCACTTGGAATATCTAGGTTTCTTAGCGGGTACGTGGACTATGTAGGGTAACTAGCGGACCCTTGGACTATGTAGATTAACTAGCAGCACTTGGACTATCTACGTTAACTAGCGGGCCATTGGACTATGTAGATTCCCTAGCGGGCACTTGGACTATGTAGGATCCCTATTGGACATTTTGACTACTTTGGTTACCTAGCGGGCACTTGGACTATCTAGGTCAACTAGCGGGCCCTTGTACTATGTAGGTTAACTAGCGAACACTTGGACTATCTAGGTTAACTAGCGGACCTTGGACTATGTGGGTTAACTAGGGGGCCTTGGACTATGTAGGTTAACTAGTGGGCACTTGGACGATCTAGGTTATCTAGAGGGCACTTGGACTACCTAGGTTACCTAGCGGGCACTTGGACTATGTAGGTTCCCAGGCGGGCATTTGGACTATATAGATAACCTAGCGGGCAATTAGACTTTGTAGGTTACCTAGCAGGAAGTTGGACTATCTAGGTTACCTAGCTGGCACTTTAACTATCTATGTTGCCTAGCGGGTTCTTGGAGTATGTAGGTTACCTAGAGGGCTGTTGGACTATCTATGTTACATAGCGGGCACTTGGACTATCTAGGTTAACTAACGGGCACTTTGACTACGTAGGTTCCCTGGCGGGCACTTGGACTATGTAGGATCCCTATTGGAAATTTGGACTATTTTGGTTACCTAGCGGGCACTTGGACTATCTAGGTCAACTAGCGGGCCCTTGTACTATGTAGGTTAACTAGAGAGCACTTGGACTATCTAGGTTAACTAGCCGACCTTGGACTATGTGGGTTAACTAGCGGGCCCTTGGACTATGTAGGTTAAATAGCGGGCCCTTGGACTATCTAGGTTACCTAGCGGGCACTTGGACTATGTAGGTTAACTACCGGGCACTTGCACTATCTAGGTTACCGAATGGGCATTTGGACTATGTAGGTAACCTAGCGGGCACTTGGATAGTCTAGGTTACCTAGCGGGCACTTGGAATTCTAGGTTAATGAACGGGCACTTGTACTATGTATCTTGCATAGCGGGCAATTGGACTATCTAGGTTAGGTTACGGGCACTTCGACTATCTAGGTTTCTTAGCGGGTACTTGGATGATCTTGGTTAAGTAGAGGGCACTTGGGCTATCTAGGTTAACTACCATGCACTTGGAATATCTAGGTTTCTTAGCGGGTACTTGGACTATGTAGGGTAACTAGCGGACCCTTGGACTATGTAGATTAACTAGCAGCACTTGGACTATCTACGTTAACTAGCGGGCCATTGGACTATGTAGATTCCCTAGCGGGCACTTGGACTATGTAGGATCCCTATTGGACATTTTGACTACTTTGGTTACCTAGCGGGCACTTGGACAATCTAGGTCAACTAGCGGGCCCTTGTACTATGTAGGTTAACTAGCGAACACTTGGACTATCTAGGTTAACTAGCGGACCTTGGACTATGTGGGTTAACTAGGGGGCCTTGGACTATGTAGGTTAACTAGTGGGCACTTGGACGATCTAGGTTATCTAGAGGGCACTTGGACTACCTAGGTTACCTAGCGGGCACTTGGACTATGTAGGTTCCCAGGCGGGCATTTGGACTATATAGATAACCTAGCGGGCAATTAGACTTTGTAGGTTACCTAGCAGGAAGTTGGACTATCTAGGTTACCTAGCTGGCACTTTAACTATCTATGTTGCCTAGCGGGTTCTTGGAGTATGTAGGTTACCTAGAGGGCTGTTGGACTATCTATGTTACATAGCGGGCACTTGGACTATCTAGGTTAACTAACGGGCACTTTGACTACGTAGGTTCCCTGGCGGGCACTTGGACTATGTAGGATCCCTATTGGAAATTTGGACTATTTTGGTTACCTAGCGGGCACTTGGACTATCTAGGTCAACTAGCGGGCCCTTGTACTATGTAGGTTAACTAGAGAGCACTTGGACTATCTAGGTTAACTAGCCGACCTTGGACTATGTGGGTTAACTAGCGGGCCCTTGGACTATGTAGGTTAAATAGCGGGCACTTGGACGATCTAGGTTAACTAGAGGGCACTTGGACAATCTAGGTTACCTAGCGGGCATTTGGACCATGTAGGTTCCCAGGCGGGCATTTGGACTATATAGATAACGTAGCGGGCACTTAGATTTTGTAGGTTACCTAGCGGGCACTTGGAGTATGTAGGCTAACTAGGGGGCCCTTGGACGATCTAGATTACCTAGCGGGTACTTGAACTATCCAGGTTAACTAGCGGGCACTTGCACTATCTAGGTGACCTAGTGGGCACTTGGACTATGTAAGTTCCCTAGCGGGCACTTGGACTGTCTATTTTAACTAGCGGGCACTTGGAATATGTAGGTTAACTAGCGGACACTTGCACTATGTAGGTTAACTAGCAGGCACTTGGACTATCTAGGTTAACTAGCGGGCACTTGGACGATCTAGGTTAACTAGCGTGCACTTGGACTATGTAGGTTCCTTAGCGGGTACTTGTACTATCTAGGTTACCTAGCGGGCACTTGGACTATCTAGGTTACCTAGCGAGCACTTGGACTATGTAGGTTAACTAGAAGGCACTTGGACAATCTAGGTTAACTAGCGGGCACTTGGACTATCAAAGTTAACAACTGAGCCCTTGGACTATGTAGGTTACCTAGCGGGCACTTGGACTATCTAGGTTAACTAACGGGCACCAGGAATATCTAGGTTAACTAGCGGGCACTTGGACAATCTAGGTTACCTAGCAGGCACTTGGATTATGAAGGATCCCTAGCGGGCACTTGGACTATCTAGGTTTCCTAGTAGGCACTTGGACTATGTACATACCCTAGCGTGCACTGGGACTATCTAGGTTATCTAGCGGGCACTTGGACTATGTACGTTCCCTAGTGGGCACTTGGACTATCTAGGGTAACTAACGGGCACTAGGACTATCTAGGTTAACTAGCGGGCACTTGGACTATCTAGGTTACCTAGCAGGCACTTGGATTATGAAGGATCCCTAGCGGGCACTTGGACTATCTAGGTTAACTAGAGGGCACTTGGACTATTTAGGTTAACTAGCGGACACGTGGACTATGTAGGTTAACTAGCGGTCACTTGGACTATCTAGGTTACCTAGCGGGCACTTGGACTATCTAGGTTACCTAGCGGGCCCTTGGACTATATAGGTAACCTTGCGGGCACTTGGACTGTCTAGGTTACCTAGCGGGCTTTTTGACTATCTAGGTTAACGAACGGGCACTTGGACTATGTAGGTTACCTAGCGGGCGCTTGGACTATGTAGGATCACTATCGGACATTTGCACAACTTAGGTTAACTAGCGGGCACTTTGACTATCTAGGTTAAGTAGCAGGCACTTGTACTATCTAGGTCAACTAGCGGGCCCTTGTACTATGTAGGTTAACTAGCGGGCACTTGGACTATCTAGGTTAACTAGCGGCCTTGGACTATGTAGGTTAAATAGCGGGCCCTTGGACTATGTAGGTTAACTAGCGGGCACTTGGACTATCTAGGTTTCCTAGCAGGCACTTGGATTATGAATGATCCCTAGCGGGCACTTGGACTATCTAGGTTTCCTAGCAGACACTTGGACTATGTACATAACCTAGCGCGCACTGGGACTATCTAGGTTATCTAGCGGGCACTTGGACTATCTAGGTTAACTAACGGGCACTAGGACTATCTAGGTTAACTAGCGGGCACTTGGACTATCTAGGTTTCCTAGCAGGCACTTGGACTATGTACATACCCTAGCGCGCACTTTGACTATCTAGGTTACCTAGCGGGCACTTGGACAATGTACGTTCCCTAGCTGACACTTGGACTATCTATGTTAACTAGTGGGCACTTGGAATATGTAGATTAACTAGCGGACACTTGCACTATGTAGGTTACCTAGCAGGCACTTGGACTATCTAGGTTAACTAGCGGGCACTTGGACTATCTAGGTTAACTAGCGTGCACTTGGACTATGTAGGTTCCCTAGTGGGCACTTGGACTCTGTATGTTCCCTACGGACACTTGAACTAGGTAAGTTAACTACCGGGCACTTGGACTATGTAGGTTAACTAGCGGGCCCTTGGACTCTCTAGGTTACCTAGCGGGCACGTGGACTATGTAGGTTATCTACCAGGCACTTGCACTATTTAGGTTTCTGATCGGCATTTGGACTATGCAGGTAACTTAGCGGGCACTTGGAGAGTCTAGGTTACCTAGCGGGCACTTGGACTTCTAGGTTAACGAATGGGCACTTGGACTATGTATGTTGCATAGCGGGCAATTGGACTATCTAGGTTAGGTAACGGGCACTTGAACTATCTAGGTTTCTTGGCGGGCACTTGGACGATCTAGGTTAACTAGAGGGCAATTGGACTATCTAGGTTAACTAGCGTGCACTTGGACTATCTAGGTTTCTTAGCGGGTACTTGGACTATGTAGGTTAACTAGCGGGTCCTTGGACTATGTAGATTAACTAGCGGCACTTGGACTATCTACGTTAACTAGCGGGCCCTTGGACTATGTAAGTTCCCTAGCGGGCATTTGGACTATATAGATAACCTAGCGGGCATTTTGACTTTGTAGGTTACCTAGCGGCACATGGACAATCTAGGTTACCTAGCTGGCACTTGAACTATCTATTATAGCAGGTTCTTGGAGTATGTAGGTTACCTGGCTGGCTGTTGGACTATTTAGGTTACCTAGCAGGCACTTGGACTATCTAGGTTACCTAACGGGCACTTGGACTGTGTAGGTCCCGTAGCGGGCCCTTGGACTATGTAAGTTCCCTAGCTGGCATTTGGACTATCTAGGTTAACTAGCCGGCATATGGACTATTAGGGCCCCTAGCGGGCATTTGGACTATATTGGTTACCTAGCGGGCACTTGGACTATGTAGGTTAACGAACGGGCACTTGGACTATGTAGGTAACCTAGTGGTCACTTGAAATGTCTAGGTAACCTAGCGGGCACTTGGACTATGTAGTTTACCTAGTGGGCACTTGGACGATCTAGGTTGACTAGCGGGTACTTGGACTATGTAGGTTAACTAGCGGGCCCTTGGACTATGTAGATTAACTAGCGGCACTTGGACTATCTACGTTAACTAGCGGGCCCTTGGACTCTGTAGATTCCCTAGCGGGCACTTGGACTATGTATGTTCCAGAGCGGGCACTTGGACTATGTAGGTTCCCTAGCAGTCACTTGGACTATGTAGGTTCCAGAGCGGGTACTTAGACGATCTAGGTTCCCTAGCGGGCACTTGTACTTTGTAGGATAATTAGCGGACACATGGACGATCTAGGTTAACTAGCGGGTACATGTATTATGTAGGTTAACTAGCGGGCCCTTGAACTATGTAGATTAACTAGCAGCACTTGGACTATCTACATTAACTAGCGGGCCCTTCGACTATGTAGATTCCCTAGCAGGCAGTTTGACTATGTAGGTTCCCTAGCGGGCACTTGGACTCTGTATATTCCCTACGGACACTTGAACTATTTAAGATAACTACCGGGCACTTGGACTATGTAGGTTCCCTAGCGAGCATTTGGACTATATAGGTTACTTAGCGGGCACTTGGACTATGTAGGTTACCTAGCGGGCACTTGGATTATCTAGGTTAACGAACGGGCACTTAGACTATGTAGGTAACCTAGCAGGCACTTGGACAGTCTAGGTTACCTAGCTGGCACTTAGACTATGTAGGTCAACTAGCGCGCCCTTGGACTATCAAGGTTAGCTAACGGGCACTTAGATTATGTAGGTTACCTAGCGGGCACTTAGAGTATGTAGGATGACTAGGGGGCCCTTGGACGATCTAGGTTACCTAGCGGATACTTGAACTATCTAGGTTAACTAGCGGGCACTTTCACTATCTAGGTTACCTAGTGGGCACTTGGACTATGTAAGTTCCCTAGCGGGCACTTGGACTGTCTATTTTAACTAGCGGGCACTTGGAATATGTAGGTTAACTAGCTGACACTTGCACTATGTAGGTTACCTAGCAGGCACTTGGACTATCTAGGTTAACTAGCGGGCACTTGGACTATCTAGGTTAACTAGCGTGCAGTTGGACTATGTAGGTTCCTTAGCGGGCACTTGGACTATCTAGGCTACCCAGCGGGCACTTGGACTATGTAGGTTAACTAGCGGGCCCTTGGACGATATAGGTTAACTAGCGGGCCCTCGGACGATCTAGGTTAACTAGCGGGTACTTAGACTATGTAGATTAACTAGCAGCACTTGGACTATCTACGTTAACTAGCGGGCCCTTGGACTATGTAGATTCCCTAGTGGGCATTTGGACTATATAGATAACCTAGCGGGCATTTTGACTTTGTAGGTTACCTAGCGGCACATGGACTATCTAGGTTACCTAGCTGGCACTTGAACTATCTACGTTATAGCAGGTTCTTGGAGTATGTAGGTTACCTAGCTGGCTGTGGGACTATCTAGGTTACCTAGCAGGCACTTGGACTATCTAGGTTACCTAACGGGCACTTGGACTGTGTAGGTCCCCTAGCGGGCCCTTGGACTATGTAACTTCCCTAGCGGGCACTTTGACTATGTAGGTTAACGAGCAGGCACTTGGACTATCTAGGTTAACTAGCGGGCATATGGACTATTAGGGCCCCTAGCGGGCATTTGGACTATATTGGTTACCTAGCGGGCACTTGGACTATGTAGGTTAACAAACGGGCACTTGAACTATCTAGGTAACCTAGTAGTCACTTGAAATGTCTAGGTTACCTAGCGGGCACTTGGACTATATAGTTTACCTAGCGGACACTTGGACTATCTAGGTTAACGAAAAGGCACTTAGACTATGTAGGTAACCTAGCGGGCACTTGGACAGTCTAGGTTACCTAGCTGGCACTTAGACTATGTAGGTCAACTAGCGGGCCCTTGGACTATCTAGGTTAACAAGCGGGCACTTGGACTATCTAGGTTAACTAGCGTGCACTTGGACTATGTAGGTTCCTTAGCGGGCACTTGGACTATCTAGGCTACCTAGCGGGCACTTGGACTATCTAGGTTAACTAGCGTGCACTTGGACTATCTAGGTTACGTAGCGGGCACTTGGTATATAAGTTAACTAGCGCGCACTTGGACTATGTAGCTTAACTAGAGGACACTTGCACTATCTAGGTTAACAAGTGGGCCCTTGGACTATGTAGGTTAACTAGAAGGCACTTGGACAATATAGGTTAACTAGCGGGCCCTTGGACTATGTAGGTTACCTAGCGGGCACTTGGACTATATAGGTTACCTAGCGGGTACTTGGACTATCTAGGTTAACTAGCGTGCACTTAGACTATATAGGTTCCCTAGTGGGCACTTGGACTCTGTATGTTCCCTACGGACACTTGAACTAGGTAAGTTAACTACCGGGCACTTGGACTATTTACGTTAACTAGTGGGCCCTTGGACTATCTAGGTTTCCGAACGGGCATTTGGACTATGTAGGTAACCTAGCGGGCACTTGGAGAGTCTAGGTTTCCTAGCGGGCACTTGGACTTCTAGGTTAACGAACGGGCACTTGGACTATGTATGTTGCATAGCGGGCAATTGGACGATCTAGGTTAACTAGCTTGCACTTGGACTATCTAGGTTTCTTAGCGGGTACTTGGACTATGTAGGTTAACTTGCGGGCCCTTGGACTATGTAGATTAACTAGCAGCACTTGGACTATCTACGTTAACTAGCGGGCCCTTGGACTATGTAGATTCCCTAGTAGGCATTTGGACTATATAGTTTACCTAGCGGGCACTTGGACTATCTAGGTTAACGAACAGGCACTTAGACTATGTAGGTAACCTAGCGGGCACTTGGACAGTCTAGGTTACCTAGCTGGCACTTAGAATATGTAGGTCAACTAGCGGGCCCTTGGACTATCAAGGTTATCTAACGGGCAATTAGATTATGTAGGTTACCTAGCGGGCACTTGGAGTATGTAGGCTAACTAGGGGGCCCTTGGACGATCTAGGTTACCTAGCGGGTACTTGAACTATCCAGGTTAACTAGCGGGCACTTGCACTATCTAGGTGACCTAGTGGGCACTTGGACTATGTAAGTTCCCTAGCGGGCACTTGGACTGTCTATTTTAACTAGCGGGCACTTGGAATATGTAGGTTAACTAGCGGACACTTGCACTATATAGGTTACCTAGCAGGCACTTGGACTATCTAGGTTAACTAGCGGGCACTTGGACGATCTAGGTTAACTAGCGTGCACTTGGACTATGTAGGTTCCTTAGCGGGTACTTGTACTATCTAGGTTACCTAGCGGGCACTTGGACTATCTAGGTTACCTAGCGGGCACTTGGACTATGTAGGTTAACTAGAAGGCACTTGGACAATCTAGGTTAACTAGCGGGCACTTGGACTATCAAAGTTAACAACTGAGCCCTTGGACTATGTAGGTTACCTTCGGGCACTTGGACTATATAGGTTACCTAGCGGGCACTTTGACTATGTAGGTTACCTAGTGGACACTTGGACTATCTAGGTTAACGAACGGGCTCTTGGACTATGTAGATTGCCTAGCCGGCACTTGGACTATCTAGGTTAGGTAACGGGCACTTGGACTATCTAAGGTACCTAGTGGGAACTTGTACAATGTAAGTTACCTAGCGGGCACTTGGACTATCTAGGTTACCTAACGGGCACTTTGCCTATCTAGGTTACATTGCGGGCACTTGGACAATGTAGGTTAACTAGCAAGCACTTGGACTCTAAGTTACCTAGCGGGCACTTGGACTATCTAGGTTACCTAGCGGGCACTTGGACTATCTAGGTTACCTAGCGGGCCCTTGGACTATGTAGGTTTCCTAGCGGGCACTTGGACTATCTAGGTTAACGAACGGGCACTTGGACTATGTAGGTAACCTAGCGGGCACTTGGACAGTCTAGGTTATCTAGAGGGCACTTGGACTATCTAGGTTAACGAACAGGCACATGGACTATGTAGGTTACCTAGCGGGCACTTGGACTATGTAGGATCCCTATCGGACATTTGGACTACTTAGTTTAACTAGCGGGCACTTGGACTCTCAAGGTTACCTAGCTGGCACTTGAACTATCTACGTTGCCTAGCAGGTTCTTGGAGTATGTAGGTTACCTAGCGGGCTGTTGGATTATCTAGGTTACCTAGCGGGCACGTGGACTATGTAGGCTCCCTAGCGGGCCCTTGGACTATGTAAGTTCCCCAGCGTTCACATGGACTATGTGGGTTTCCTGGCGGGCATTTGGACTATCTAGGTTACCTAACTGGCACTTGGACTATGTAGGTTCCCTAGCGGGCACTTGGATTATGTTAGTTCTCTATCGGGAACTTGGACTATGTAGGTTAACTAGAGGGTATTTGGACTATGTAGGTTACCTAGCGGGCACTTGGACTATGTAGGTTCTCTATCGGGCACTTGGAGAATGTACGTTAACTAGGGGCACTAGGACTATGTAGGTTACCTATCGGGCACTTGGAGAATGTAGGTTAACTAGGGGCACTAGGACTATGTAGGTTACCTTGCGGGCCCTTGGACTATCTAGGTTACCTAGCGGGCATTTGGATTATGTAGGCTCCCTAGTGGGCATTTGGACTATATAGATTACCTAGCGGGCAATTAGACTTTGTAGGTTATCTAGCGGGCATTTTGACTATCTAGGTTACCTAGCTGGCACTTGAACTATCTACGTTACCTAGCAGTTACTTGGAGTATGTAGGTTACCTACCGGGCTGTTGGACTATCTAGGTTACCTAGCGGGCACTTGGACTATCTAGGTTAACGAACGGGCACTTGGACTATGTAGGTTCCCTAGCGGGCCCTTGGACTATGTAAGTTCCCTAGCGGGCACTTGGACTATGTGGGTTCCCTAGCGGGCATTAGGACTATCTGGGTTACCTAACGGGCACTTGGACTATGTAGGTTAACTAGCGGGCTTTGGACTATGTACGTTACCTAGCAGACACTTGGACTATGTAGGTTCCCTATCGTTCACTTGGAGAATGTAGGTTAACAAGGGGTCACTAGGACAATGTAGGTTTCCTAGTGGGCCTTGTGACTATCTAGGTTACCTAGGGGGAACTTGGACTATGTAGGTTTACTAGTGGGCACTTGGACTATCTAGGTTACCTAGCGGGCACATGGACTATCTAGGTTACCTAGCAGGCACTTGGACTATGTAGGTTAACTAGCGGGCACTTGGACTATCAAGGTTACCTAGCTGGCACTTGAACTATCTACGTTGCCTAGCAGGTTCTTGGAGTATGTAGGTTACCTAGCGGGCTGTTGGATTATCTAGGTTACCTAGCGGGCACGTGGACTATGTAGGCTCCGTAGCGGGCCCTTGGACTATGTAAGTTCCCTAGCGTTCACATGGACTATGTGGGTCCTGGCGGGCATTTGGACTATCTAGGTTACCTAACTGGCACTTGGACTATGTAGGTTCCCTAGCGGGCACTTGGATTATGTTAGTTCTCCATCGGGCACTTGGACTATGTAGGTTAACTAGAGGGTATTTGGACTATGTAGGTTACCTAGCGGGCACTTGGACTATGTAGGTTCTCTATCGGGCACTTGGAGAATGTAGGTTAACTAGGGGCACTAGGACTATGTAGGTTACCTAGCGGGCCCTTGGACTATCTAGGTTACCTAGCGGGCATTTGGATTATGTAGGCTCCCTAGTGGGTATTTGGACTATATAGATTACCTAGCGGGCAATTAGACTTTGTAGGTTATCTAGCGGGCACTTTGACTATCTATGTTACCTAGCTGGCACTTGAACTATCTACGTTACCTAGCAGTTACTTGGAGTATGTAGGTTACCTACCGGGCTGTTGAACTATCTAGGTTACCTAGCGGGCACTTGGACTATATAGGTTAACTAACGGGCACTTGGACTATGTAGGTTCCCTAGCGGGCCCTTGGACTATGTAAGTTCCCTAGCGGGCACTTGGACTATGTGTGTTCCCTAGCGGGCATTAGGACTATCTGGGTTACCTAACGGGCACTTGGACTATGTAGGTTAACTAGCGGGCTTTGGACTATGTAGGTTACCTAGCAGACACTTGGACTATGTAGGTTCCCTATCGTTCACTTGGAGAATGTAGGTTAACAAGGGGGCACTAGGACAATGTAGGTTACCTAGTGGGCCTGGGGACTATCTAGGTTACCTAGGGGGAAGTTGGACTATGTAGGTTTACTAGTGGGCACTTGGACTATCTAGGTTACCTAGCAGGCACTTGGACTATGTAGGTTAACTAGCGGGCACTTGGACTATCTAGGTTACCTAGCAGGCACTTGGACTATGTACGTTTCCTAGCGGGTACTTGGACTATCTATGTTAACTAGCGGGCACTTGGACTATGTAGATTCCCTATCGGGCACTTGGACTATGTAGGTAACCTAGTGGTCATTTGAACTGTCTAGGTTACCTAGCGGGCATGTGACTATGTAGGTTAACTAGCGAGCTCTTGGACTATCTAGGTTAACTAGCGGGCACTTGGACTATTAGGGTCCCTAGCGGGCATTTGGACTATATAGGTTACCTAGCGGGCACTTGGACTATGTAGGTTAACGAACAGGCACTTGGACTATGTAGGTAACCTAGTGTTCACTTGAACTGTCTAGGTTACCTAGCGGGCACTTGGACTATGTAGGTTAACTAGCGGGCACTTGGACTATCTAGGTTAACTAGCGGGCCCTTGGATGATGTAGGTTAACTAGCGGGACCTTGGACTATGTAGGTTAACTAGCGGGCCCTTGGACTATGTAGGTTAACTAGAGGGCACTTGGACGATCTAGGTTAACTCGCGGGTACTTGGACTATGTAGGCTAACTAGCGGGCCCTTGGACTATGTAGATTAACTAACGGCACTTGGACTATCTACGTTAACTAGCGGGCCCTTGGACTATGTAGATTCCCTAGCGGGCACTTGGACTATGTATTTCCCAGAGCGGGCACTTGGACTATCTAGGTTCCCTAACGAGCACTTGGACTATGTAGGTTAACTAGCGGGCCCTTGGACTATGTAGATTAACTAGCGGCACTTGCACTATCTACGTTAACTAGCGGGCCCTTGGCCTATGTAGATTCCCTAGCGGGCACTTGGACTACGTAGGTTCCCTAGCGGGCATTTGGACTATGTATGTTCCTTAGCGGGCACTTGGACTATGTATGTACCCTACGGACACTTGAACTATGTAAGTTAACTACCGGGCACTTGGACTACGTAGGTTAACTAGCGGACACTTGAACTATCTAGGTTAACTAGCGGGCACTTGGACTATGTAGGTTAACTAGCGGACACTTGCACTATGTAGGTTACCTAGCGGGCACTTGGATTATGAAGGTTAACTAGCAGGCCCTTGGACTATGTACATACCCCAGCGCGCACTTGGACTATCTAGGTTAACTAGCGGGCACTTGGACTATCTAGGTTAACTAACGGGCAGCAGGACTATCTAGGTTAACTAGCGGGCACTTGGACAATCTAGGTTACCTAGCAGGCACTTGGATTATGAAGGATCCTTGGCGGGCACTTGGACTATCTAGGTTTCCTAGTAGGCACTTGGACTATGTACATACCCTAGCGTGCACTGGGACAATCTAGGTTACCTAGCAGGCACATGGATTATGAAGGATCCCTAGCGGACACTGGGACTATCTAGGCTACCTAGCGGGCACTTGGACTATGTAGGTTAACTAGCGTGCCCTTGGACTATCTAGGTTACGTAGCGCGCACTTGGTTTATAGGTTAACTAGCGGGCACTTGGACTATGTAGGTTAACTAGAGGACACTTGGACTATCTAGGTTAACAAGTGGGCCCTTGGACTATGTAGGTTAACTAGAAGGCACTTGGACAATCTAGGTTAACTAGCGGGCACTTGGACTATCAAAGTTAACAAGTGAGCCCTTGGACTATGTAGGTTACCTAGCGGGCACTTGGACTATATAGGTTACCTAGCGGGCACTTGGACTATCTAGGTTAACTAGCGCGCGCTTGGACTATCTAGGTTAACTAGCGTGCACTTGGACTATGTAGGTTTCCTAGTGGGCACTTGGACTCTGTATGTTCCTACGGACACTTGAACTAGGTAAGTTAACTACCGGGCACTTGGACTATGTAGGTTAACTAGCGGGGCCTTGGACTATCTAGGTTACCTAGCGGCACTTGGACTATGTAGTTTAACTACCAGGCACTTGCACTATCTAGGTTTCCGAACGGGCATTTGGACTATATAGGTAACCTAGCGGGCACTTGGAGATTCTAGGTTACCTAGCGGGCACTTGGACTTCTAGGTTAACGAACGGGCACTTGGATTATGTATGTTGCATAGCGGGCAATTGGACTATCTAGGTTAGGTAATGGGCACTTGAACTATGTAGGTCTCTTAGTGGGCACTTGGACGATCTAGGTTAACTAGAGGGCGCTTGGACTATCTAGGTTTCTTAGCAGGTACTTGGACTATGTAGGTTAACTAGAAGCACTTGGACTATCTACGTTAACTAGTGGGCCCTTGGACTATGTAGATTCCCTAGCGGGCATTTGGACTATATAGATAACCTAGCGGGCATTTTGACTTTGTAGGTTACCTAGCGGCACATGGACTATCTAAGTTACCTAGCTGGCACTTGAACTATCTACGTTATAGCAGTTTCTTGGAGTATGTAGGTTACCTAGCTGGCTGTTGGACTATCTAGGTTTCATAGCAGGCACTTGGACTATGTACATACCCTAGCGTGCACTGGGACTATCTAGGTTATCTAGCGGGCACTTGGACTATGTACGTTCCCTAGTGGGCACTTGGACTATCTAGGGTAACTAACGGGCACTAGGACTATCTAGGTTAACTAGTGGGCACTTGGACTATCTAGGTTACCTAGCAGGCACTGGATTATGAAGGATCCCTAGCGGGCACTTGGACTATCTAGGTTAACTAGAGGGCACTTGGACTATGTAGGTTAACTAGCGGTCATTTGGACTATCTAGGTTACCTAGCGGGCACTTGGACTAATTAGGTTACCTAGCGGGCCCTTGGACTATGGAAGTAACCTTGCGGGCACTTGGACTGTCTAGGTTACCTAGCGGGCTTTTTGACTATCTAGGTTAACGAACGGGCACTTGGACTATGTAGGTTACCTAGCGGGCACTTGGACTATGTAGGATCACTATCGGAAATTTGTGCTACTTAGGTTAACTAGCGGGCACTTTGACTATCTAGGTTAACTAGCAGGCACTTGGACTATCTAGGTCAACTAGCGGGCCCTTGTACTATGTAGGTTAACTAGCGGGCACTTGGACTATCTAGGTTAACAAGCGGACCTTGGACTATGCAGTTTAACTAGTGCGCCATTGGACTATGTAGGTTAACTAACAGGCACTTGGACTATGTACATACCCTAGCACGCACTGGGACTATCTAGGTTATCTAGCGGGCACTTGGACTATGTACGTCCCCTAGTGGGCACTTGGACTATCTAGGTTAACTAACGGGCACTAGGATTATCTAGGTTAACTAGCGGGCACTTGTACTATCTAGGTTACCTAGCAGGCACTTGGATTATGAAGGATCCCTAGCGGGCACTTGGACTATCTAGGTTAACTAGCGGGCACTTGGACTATGTAGGTTAACTAGCGGACACTTGCACCATCTAGGTTAACTAGCGGGCCCTTGCACTATGTAGGTTAACTAACGGGCCCATGGATTATATAGGTTTACAAGCAGGCACTTGGACTATCTAGGTTAACTAGCGGGCACTTGGAATATGTAGTTTCCCTAGCGGGCATTTGGACTATTTAGGTTACCAAGCGGGCACTTGGACTATGTAGGTTACCTAGCGAGCACTTGGACTATCTAGGTTACCTAGCAGGCACTTTGAGTATTTAGGTTAACTAACGGGCAATTGGACTGTGTAGGTTGCCTTGCGGTCACTTGGACTATGTAGGTTCCCTAGCGGGAACTTGGATTTTGTAGGTTCCCTAACGGGCACTTGGACGATGTAGAGTAACTAGCGGGCACTTGGACTGTCTAGGTTACCTAGCGGGCATTTAGATTATGTAGGTTAAAAAACGGGCACTTGGAGTATGTAGGTTACCTAGTCGCCACTTGGACTATCTTTGTTAGCTAACAGGCACTTGGACTATCTAGGTTCCCTAGCGGGCACTTTTACTATCTAGGATAACTAGCTGGCACTTGGACTATGTAGGTCAACTCGCGGGCCCTTGGACTACCTAGGTTAGCTAACGGGCACTTAGATTATGTAGGTTAACTAGCGGACACTTGCACTATGTAGGTTAACTAGTGGGCCCATGGACTATGTAAGTTAACTAGCGGGCCCTTGGACTATCTAGGTTCCCTAAAGGGCACTTGGACTATCTGGGTGACCGAACGGGCACTTGGACTATCTAGGTTACCTAGCGGGCACTTGGACTATGTAGGCTAACTAGGGGGCCCTTGGACGATTTAGGTTACCTAGGGGGTACTTGAACTATCTAGGTTAACTAGCGGACACTTGCACTATCTTGGTTACCTAGCGGGCCCTTGGACTATGTACGTTCCCTAGCGGGCACTTGGACTGTCTATGTTAACTAGCGGGCACTTGGAATATGTAGGTTAACTAGCGGACACTTGCACTATGTAGGATACCTAGCAGGCACTTGGACTATCTAGGTTAACTATCGGGCACTTGGACTATCTAGGTTAACTAGCGTGCACTTGGACTATGTAGGTTCCGTAGCGGGCACTTGGACGATGTAGGTTAACTAGCGTGCCCTGGACTATCTAGGTTTCGTAGCGGGAACTTGGTATATAGGTTAACTAGCTGGCACTTGGACTATGTAGGTTAACTAGAGGGCACTTGGTCTATCTACGTTAACTAGCGGGCCCTTGGACTATCTAGGTTACCTAGCGGGCACTTGGACTATATAGGTTACCTAGCGGGCATTTGGACTATGTAGGTTACCTAGAGGGCACTTGGCCTATCTAGGTTAACGAACAGGCACTTGGAATATGTAGGTTACCTAGCGGGCACTTGGACTATGTAGGATCCCTATCGGACATTTGGACTACTTAGGTTAACTAGCGGGCACTTGGACTATCTACGTTAACTAGCGGGCCCTTGGAATATGTAGATTCCCTAGCGGGCACTTGGACTACGTAGGTTCCCTAGCGGGCATTTGGACTATGTATGTTCCCTAGCGTGCACTTGGACTATGTATGTAACCTACGGACACTTGAACTATGTAAGTTAACTACCGGGCACTTGGACTATGTAGGTTAACTAGCGGTCACTTGGACTATCTAGGTTAACTAGCGGGCACTTGGACTATGTACGTTAACTAGCGGACACTTGGACTACCTAGGTTACTTAGTGGGCACTTGGACTATCTAGGTTAACTAACGGGCACCAGGACTATCTAGGTTAACTAGCGGGCACTTGGATTATATAGGTTAACTAGCGGGCCCTTGGACTATGTAGATTAACTAGCGGCACTTGGACTATCTACGTTAACTAGCGGGCCTTGGACTATGTAGATTCCCTAGCGGGCACTTGGACTACGTAGGTTCCCTAGCGGGCATTTGGACTATGTATGTTCCTTAGCGGGCACTTGGACTATGTATGTACCCTACGGACACTTGAACTATGTAAGTTAACTACCGGGCACTTGGACTACGTAGGTTAACTAGCGGACACTTGCACTATGTAGGTTACCTAGCGGGCACGTGGACTATGAAGTTTAACTAGCAGACCCTTGGACTATGTACATACCCCAGCACGCACTTGGACTATCTAGGTTACCTAGTGGGCACTTGGACTATCTAGGTTAACTAACGGGCACCAGGACTATCTAGGTTAACTAGCGGGCACTTGGAATATCTAGGTTACCTAGCAGGCACTTGGTTTATGAAGGATCCCTAGCGGGCACTTGGCCTATCAAGGTTTCATAGCAGGCACTTGGACTATGTACATACCCTAGCATGCACTGGGACTATCTAGGTTATCTAGCGGGCACTTGGACTATGTACGTTCCCTAGTGGGCACTTGGACTATCTAGGGTAACTAACGGGCACTAGGACTATCTAGGTTAATTAGCGGGCACTTGGACTATCTAGGTTACCTAGCAGGCACTTGGATTATGAAGGAACCCTTACGGGCACTTGGACTATCTAGGTTAACTAGAGGGCACTTGGACTATGTAGGTTAACTAGGGGACACTTGGACTATGTAGGTTAACTAGCGGTCACTTGGACTATCTTGGTTACCTAGCGGGCACTTGGACTATCTAGGTTACTAGCGGGCCCTTGGACTATGTAAGTAACCTTGCGGGCACTTGGACTGTCTAGGTTACCTAGCGGGCTTTTTGACTATCTAGGTTAACGAACGGGCACTTGGACTATGTATGTTACCTAGCGGGCACTTGGGCTATGTAGGATCACTATCGGACATTTGTACTACTTAGGTTAACTAGCGGTCACTTTGACTATCTAGGTTAACTAACAGGCACTTGGACTATCTAGGTCAACTAGCGGGCCCTTGTACTATGTAGGTTAACTAGCGGGCACTTGGACTATCTAGTTTAACCAACGGACCTTGGACTATGTAGGTTAACTAGCGGGCCCTTGGACTATGTAGGTTAACTAGCGGGCACTTGGACTATCTAGGTTTTCTAGCAGGCCCTTGGACTATGTACATACCCTAGCGCGCACTTGGACTATCTAGGTTACCTAGTGGGCACTTGGACTATCAAGGTTAACTAACGGGCACTAGGAATATCTAGGTTAATTAGCGGGCACTTGGACTATCTAGGTTACCTAGCAGGCACTTGGATTATGAAGGATCCCTAGCGGACACTTGGACTATCTAGGCTACCTAGCGGGCACTTGGACTATGTAGGTTAACTAGCGTGCCCTTGGACTATCTAGGTTACGTAGCGCGCACTTGGTTTATAGGTTAACTAGCGGGCACTTGGACTATGTAGGTTAACTAGAGGACACTTGGACTATCTTGGTTAACAAGTGGGCCCTTGGACTATGTAGGTTAACTAGAAGGCACTTGGACAATCTAGGTTAACTAGCGGGCACTTGGACTATCAAAGTTAACAAGTGAGCCCTTGGACTATGTAGGTTACCTAGCGGGCACTTGGACTATATAGGTTACCTAGCGGGCACTTGGACTATCTAGGTTAACTAGCGCGCGCTTGGACTATGTAGGTTACCTAGCAGGCACTTGGACTATCTAGGTTAACTAGCGGGCACTTGGACTATCTAGGTTAACTAGCGTGCACTTGGACTATGTAGGTTTCCTAGTGGGCACTTGGACTCTGTATGTTCCTACGGACACTTGAACTAGGTAAGTTAACTACCGGGCACTTGGACTATGTAGGTTAACTAGCGGGGCCTTGGACTATCTAAGTTACCTAGCTGGCACTTGAACTATCTACGTTATAGCAGTTTCTTGGAGTATGTAGGTTACCTAGCTGGCTGTTGGACTATCTAGGTTTCCTAGCAGGCACTTGGACTATGTACATACCCTAGCGTGCACTGGGACTATCTAGGTTATCTAGCGGGCACTTGGAGTATGTACGTTCCCTAGTGGGCACTTGGACTATCTAGGGTAACTAACGGGCACTATGACTATCTAGGTTAACTAGCGGGCACTTGGACTATCTAGGTTACCTAGCAGGCACTTGGATTATGAAGGATCCCTAGCGAGCACTTGGACTATCTAGGTTAACTAGAGGGCACTTGGACTATGTAGGTTAACTAGCGGTCATTTGGACTATCTAGGTTACCTAGCGGGCACTTGGACTATCTAGGTTACCTAGCGGGCCCTTGGACTATGGAAGTAACCTTGCGGGCACTTGGACTGTCTAGGTTACCTAGCGGGCTTTTTGACTATCTAGGTTAACGAACGGGCACTTGGACTATGTAGGTTACCTAGCGGGCACTTGGACTATGTAGGATCACTATCGGACATTTGTGCTACTTAGGTTAACTAGCGGGCACTTTGACTATCTAGGTTAACTAGCAGGCACTTGGACTATCTAGGTCAACTACCGGGCCCTTGTACTATGTAGGTTAACTAGCGGGCACTTGGACTATCTAGGTTAACAAACGGACCTTGGACTATGTAGTTTAACTAGTGCACCATTGGACTATGTAGGTTAACTTACAGGCACTTGGACTATGTACATACCCTAGCACGCACTTGGACTATCTACGTTATCTACCGGGCACTTGGACTATGTACGTCCCCTATTGGGCACTTGGACTATCTAGGTTAACTAACGGGCACTAGGACTATCTAGGTTGACTAGCGGGCACTTGTACTATCTAGGTTACCTAGCAGGCACTTGGATTATGAAGGATCCCTAGCGGGCACTTGGACTATCTAGGTTAACTAGCGGGCACTTGGACTATGTAGGTTAACTAGCGGACACTTGCACCATCTAGGTTAACTAGCGGGCCCTTGCACTATGTAGGTTAACTAACGGGCCCATGGATTATGTAGGTTTACTAGCAGGCACTTGGACTATCTAGGTTAACTAGCGGGCACTTGGAATATGTAGTTTCCCTAGCGGGCATTTGGACTATTTAGGTTACCAAGTGGGCACTTGGACTATGTAGGTTACCTAGCGGGCACTTGGACTATCTAGGTTACCTAGCAGGCACTTTGAGTATCTAGGTTAACTAATGGGCAATTGGACTGTGTAGGTTGCCTTGCGGGCACTTGGACTATGTAGGTTCCCTAGCGGGAACTTGGATTTTGTAGGTTCCCTAACGGGCACTTGGACGATGTAGGGTAACCAGCGGCCACTTGGACTGTCTAGGTTACCTAGCGGGCATTTGGATTATGTAGGTTAACGAACGGGCACTTGGACTATGTAGGTTACCTAGCCGCCACTTGGACTATCTTTGTTAGCTAACAGGCACTTGGACTATCTAGGTTCCCTAGCGGGCACTTTTACTATCTAGGATAACTAGCTGGCACTTGGACTATGTAGGTCAACTCGCGGGCCCTTGGACTACCTAGGTTAGCTAACGGGCACTTAGATTATGTAGGTTAACTAGCGGACACTTGCACTATGTAGGTTAACTAGTGGGCCCATGGACTATGTAAGTTAACTAGCGGGCCCTTGGACTATCTAGGTTCCCTAAAGGGCACTTGGACTATCTGGGTGACCGAACGGGCACTTGGACTATCTAGGTTACCTAGCGGGCACTTGGACTATGTAGGCTAACTAGGGGGCCCTTGGACGATTTAGGTTACCTAGGGGGTACTTGAACTATCTAGGTTAACTAGCGGACACTTGCACTATCTTGGTTACCTAGCGGGCACTTGGACTATGTACGTTCCCTAGCGGGCACTTGGACTGTCTATGTTAACTAGCGGGCACTTGGAATATGTAGGTTAACTAGCGGACACTTGCACTATGTAGGATACCTAGCAGGCACTTGGACTATCTAGGTTAACTATCGGGCACTTGGACTATCTAGGTTAACTAGCGTGCACTTGGACTATGTAGGTTCCGTAGCGGGCACTTGGACGATGTAGGTTAACTAGCGTGCCCTGGACTATCTAGGTTTCGTAGCGGGAACTTGGTATATAGGTTAACTAGCTGGCACTTGGACTATGTAGGTTAACTAGAGGGCACTTGGTCTATCTACGTTAACTAGCGGGCCCTTGGACTATCTAGGTTACCTAGCGGGCACTTGGACTATATAGGTTACCTAGCGGGCATTTGGACTATGTAGGTTACCTAGAGGGCACTTGGCCTATCTAGGTTAACGAACAGGCACTTGGAATATGTAGGTTACCTAGCGGGCACTTGGACTATGTAGGATCCCTATCGGACATTTGGACTACTTAGGTTAACTAGCGGGCACTTGGACTATCTACGTTAACTAGCGGGCCCTTGGAATATGTAGATTCCCTAGCGGGCACTTGGACTACGTAGGTTCCCTAGCGGGCATTTGGACTATGTATGTTCCCTAGCGTGCACTTGGACTATGTATGTAACCTACGGACACTTGAACTATGTAAGTTAACTACCGGGCACTTGGACTATGTAGGTTAACTAGCGGTCACTTGGACTATCTAGGTTAACTAGCGGGCACTTGGACTATGTACGTTAACTAGCGGACACTTGGACTACCTAGGTTACTTAGTGGGCACTTGGACTATCTAGGTTAACTAACGGGCACCAGGACTATCTAGGTTAACTAGCGGGCACTTGGATTATATAGGTTAACTAGCGGGCCCTTGGACTATGTAGATTAACTAGCGGCACTTGGACTATCTACGTTAACTAGCGGGCCTTGGACTATGTAGATTCCCTAGCGGGCACTTGGACTACGTAGGTTCCCTAGCGGGCATTTGGACTATGTATGTTCCTTAGCGGGCACTTGGACTATGTATGTACCCTACGGACACTTGAACTATGTAAGTTAACTACCGGGCACTTGGACTACGTAGGTTAACTAGCGGACACTTGAACTATCTAGGTTAACTAGCGGGCACTTGGACTATGTAGGTTAACTAGCGGACACTTGCACTATGTAGGTTACCTAGCGGGCACGTGGACTATGAAGTTTAACTAGCAGACCCTTGGACTATGTACATACCCCAGCACGCACTTGGACTATCTAGGTTACCTAGTGGGCACTTGGACTATCTAGGTTAACTAACGGGCACCAGGACTATCTAGGTTAACTAGCGGGCACTTGGAATATCTAGGTTACCTAGCAGGCACTTGGTTTATGAAGGATCCCTAGCGGGCACTTGGCCTATCAAGGTTTCATAGCAGGCACTTGGACTATGTACATACCCTAGCATGCACTGGGACTATCTAGGTTATCTAGCGGGCACTTGGACTATGTACGTTCCCTAGTGGGCACTTGGACTATCTAGGGTAACTAACGGGCACTAGGACTATCTAGGTTAATTAGCGGGCACTTGGACTATCTAGGTTACCTAGCAGGCACTTGGATTATGAAGGAACCCTTACGGGCACTTGGACTATCTAGGTTAACTAGAGGGCACTTGGACTATGTAGGTTAACTAGCGGACACTTGGACTATGTAGGTTAACTAGCGGTCACTTGGACTATCTAGGTTACCTAGCGGGCACTTGGACTATCTAGGTTACCTAGCGGGCCCTTGGACTATGTAAGTAACCTTGCGGGCACTTGGACTGTCTAGGTTACCTAGCGGGATTTTTGACTATCTAGGTTAACGAACGGGCACTTGGACTATGTAGGATCACTATCGGACATTTGTACTACTTAGGTTAACTAGCGGGCACTTTGACTATCTAGGTTAACTAGCAGGCACTTGGACTATCTAGGTCAACTAGCGGGCCCTTGTACTATGTAGGTTAACTAGCGGGCACTTGGACTATCTAGTTTAACCAGCGGACCTTGGACTATGTAGGTTAACTAGTGGGCCCTTGGACTATGTAGGTTAACTAGCGGGCACTTGGACTATCTAGGTTTTCTAGCAGGCACTTGGACTATGTACATACCCTAGCGCGCACTTGGAGTATCTAGGTTACCTAGTGGGCACTTGGACTATCTAGGTTAACTAACGGGCACTAGGACTATCTAGGTTAATTAGCGGGCACTTGGACTATCTAGGTTACCTAGCAGGCACTTGGATTATGAAGGATCCCTAGCGGACACTTGGACTATCTAGGTTTCCTAGCAGACACTTGGACTATGTACATACCCTAGCGTGCACTGGGACTATCTAGGTTATCTAGCGGGCACTTGGACTATCTAGGTTAACTAGTGGGCACTTGGACTATGTAGGTTAACTAGCGGACACTTGCACGATCTAGGTTAACTAGCGGGCCCTTGCACTATGTAGGTTAACTAACGGGCCCATGGATTATGTAGGTTTACTCGCAGGCACTTGGACCATCTAGGTTATCTAGCGGGCACTTGGAATATGTAGTTTCCCTAGCGGGCATTTGGACTATTTAGGTTACCAAGTGGGCATTGGACTATGTAGTTTACCTAGCGAACACTTGGACTATCTAGGTTACCTAGGAGGCACTTTGACTATCTAGGTTAACTAACGGGCACTTGGACTGTGTAGGTTGCCTAGCGGGCACTTGGACTATGTAGGTTCCCCAGCGGGAACTTGGATTATGTAGGTTCCCTATCGGGCACTTGGACTATGTAGGTTAACTAGCGGGCACTTGGACTCTCTAGGTTACCAGCGGGCATTTGGATTATCTAGGTTAACGAACGGGCACTTGGACTATGTAGGTTACCTAGTTGCCACTTGGACTATCTATGTTAGCTAACAGGCAGTTGGACTATCTAGGTTCCCTAGTGGGCACTTGTACTATCTAGGATACCTAGTTGGCACTTGGACTATGTAGGTCAAATCGCGGGCCCTTGGACTACCTAGGTTAGCTAACGGGCACTTAGATTATGTAGGTTAACTAGCAGGCACTTTGAATATGTAGGTTAACTAGCAGACACTTGCACTATGTAGGTTAACTAGTGGGCCCATGGACTATGTAGGTTAACTAGCGGGCCCTTGGACTATCTAAGTTCCCTAAAGGGCACTTGAACTATCTAGGTGACCGAACGGGCCCTTGGACTATCTAGGTTACCTAGCGGGCACTTGGACTATGTAGGCTAACTAGGGGGACCTTGGACGATCTAGGTTACCTAGGGGGTACTTGAACTATCTAGGTTAACTAGCGGACACTTGCACTATCTAGGTTACCTAGCGGGCACTTGGACTATGTACGTTCCCTAGCGGGCACTTGGACTATCTATGTGAACTAGCGGGCACTTGGAATATGTAGGTTAACTAGCGGACACTTGCACTATGTAGGTTACCTAGCAGGCACTTGGACTATCTAGGTTAACTAGCGGGCACTTGGACTATCTAGGTTAAGTAGCGTGCACTTTTACTATGTAGGTTCCTTAGCGGGCACTTGGACGATGTAGGTTAACTAGCGTGCCCTGGACTATCTAGGTTACGTAGCGGGAACTTGGTATGTAGGTTAACTAGCGGGCACTTGGACTATGTAGGTTAACTAGAGGACACTTGGACTATCTAGGTTAACTAGCGAGCGCTTGGACTATCTAGGTAACCTAGCGGGCACTTGGACTTTATAGGTTACCTAGCGGGCACTTGGACTATGTAGGTTACCTAGTGGGCACTTGGACTATCTAGGTTAACGAACGGGCACTTGGAATAAGCAGGTAACCTAGCGGGCACTTGAACTGTCTAGGTTACCTAGCGGGCACTTGGACTTCTAGGTTAACGAACGGGCACTTGGACTATGTAGGTTGCTTATCGGGCACTTGGACTATCTAGGTTAGGTAACGGGCACTTGGACTATCTAGGTTACCTAGCGGGAACTTGGACAATGTAAGTTACCTAGCGGGCACTTGGCCTACCTAGGTAACCTAACGGGCACATTGACTATCTAGGTTACATAGCGGGCACTTGGACTATGTAGGTTAACTAGCAAGCAATTGGACTCTAGGTTACCTAGCGGGCACTTGGACTATCTAGGTTACCTAGCGGGCACTTGGACTATCTAGGTTAACGAACAGGCACTAGACTATGTAGGTTACCTTGCGGGCACTTGGACTATGTAGGATCCCTATCAGACATTTGGACTACTTAGGCTAACTAGCGGGCACTTAGACTATCTACGTTAACTAGCGGGCCCTTGGACTATGTAGATTCCCTAGCGGGCACTTGGACTACGTAGGTTCCCTAGCGGGCATTTGGACTATGTATGTTCCCTAGCGGGCACTTGGACTATGTATGTACCCTACGGACACTTGAACTATGTAAGTTAACTACCGGGCACTTGGACTATGTAGGTTAACAAGCGGACACTTGGACTATCTAGGTTAACTAGCAGGCACTTGGACTATGTAGGTTAACTAGCAGACACTTGCACTATGTAGGTTTCCTAGCGGGCACTTGGACTATGAAGTTTAACTAGCAGGCCCTTGGACTATGTACATACCCCAGCGCGCACTTGGACTATCTATGTTACCTACTGGGCACTTGGACTATCTAGGTTAACTAACGGGCACTAGGACTATCTAGGTTAACTAGCGGGCACTTGGACTATCTAGGTTACCTAGCCGGCACTTGGATTATGAAGGATCCCTAGCGGGCACTTGGACTATCTAGGTTTCATAGCAGGCACTTGCACTATGTACATACCCTAGCGTGCACTGGGACTATCTAGGTTATCTAGCGGGCACTTGGACTATGTACGTCCCCTAGTGGGCACTTGGACTATCTAGGTTAACTAACGGGCACTAGGACTATCTAGGTTAACTAGAGGGCACTTGGAATATGTAGGTTAACTAGCGGACATTTGGACTATGTAGGTTAACTAGCGGTCACTTGGACTATCTAGGTTACCTAGCGGGCACTTGGACTGTCTAGGTTACCTAGCGAGCTTTTTGACTATCTAGGTTAACCAACGGGCACTTGGACTACGTAGGTTACCTAGCGGGCACTTGGACTATGTAGGATCACTATCGGACATTTGTACTACTTAGGATAACTAGTGGGCACTTTGACTATCTAGGTTAATAGCAGGCACTTGGAATATCTAGGTCAACTAGCGGGCCCTTGTACTATGTAGGTTAACTAGCGGGCACTTGGACTATCTAGGTTAACTAGCGGACCTTGGACTATGTAGTTTAACTAGCAGGCCATTTGACTATGTAGGTTAACTAGCGGGCACTTGGACTATCTATGTTTCCTAGCAGGCACTTGGACTATGTACATACCCTAGCGCGCATTGGGACTATCTAGGTTATCTAGCGGGCACTTGGACTATGTATGTCCCCTAGTGGGCACTTGGACTATCTAGGTTAACTAACGGGCACTAGGACTATCTAGGTTAACTAGCGGGCACTTGTACTATCTAGGTTACCTAGCAGGCACTTGGATTATGAAGGATCCCTAGCGGGCACTTGGACTATCTAGGTTAACTAGCGGGCACTTGGACTATGTAGGTTAACTAGCGGACACTTGCACCATCTAGGTTAACTAGCGGGCCCTTGCACTATGTAGGTTAACTAACGGGCCCATGGATTATGTAGGTTTACTAGCAGGCACTTGGACTATCTAGGTTAACTAGCGGGCACTTGGAATATGTAGTTTCCCTAGCGGGCATTTGGACTATTTAGGTTACCAAGCGGGCACTTGGACTATGTAGGTTACCTAGCGAGCACTTGGACTATCTAGGTTACCTAGCAGGCACTTTGACTATCTAGGTTAACTAACGGGCACTTGGACTGTGTAGGTTGCCTTGCGGGCACTTGGACTATGTAGGTTCCCTAGCGGGAACTTGGATTATGTAGGTTCCCTATCGGGCACTTGGACTATGTAGGGTAACTAGCGGGCATTTGGACTGTCTAGGTGACCTAGCGGGCATTTGGAGTATCTAGTTTAACGAACGGGCACTTGGACTATGTAGGTTACCTAGCCGCCACTTGGACTATCTTTGTTACCTAACAGGCACTTGGACTATCTAGGTTCCCTAGCGGGCACTTGTACTATCTAGGATTCCTAGCTGGCACTTGGACTATGTAGGTCAACTTGCGGGCCCTTGGACTACCTAGGTTAGATAACGGGCACTTAGATTATGTAGGTTAACTAGCGGGCACCTGGAATATGTAGGTTAACTAGCGGACACTTGCACTCTGTAGGTTAACTAGTGGGCCCATGGATTATGTAGGTTAACTAGCGGGCATTTGGACTATCTAGGTTACCTAGCTGGCACTTGCATTATCTAGGTTACCTAGCGAGCACTTGGACTGTCTAAGTAACCTAGCAGGCACTTTGACAATCTAGGTTAACTAACGGGCACTTGGACTATGTAGTTTCCCTAGCGGGCATTTGGACTATTTAGGTTACCAAGCGGGCACTTGGACTATGTAGGTTACCTAGCGAGCACTTGGACTATCTAGGTTACCTAGCAGGCACTTTGACTATCTAGGTTAACTAGCAGGCACTTGGACTATCTAGGTCAACTAGCGGGCCCTTGTACTATGTAGGTTAACTAGCGGGCACTTGGACTATCTAGGTTAACTAGCGGACCTTGGACTATGTAGGTTAACTAGCGGGCCCTTGGACTATGTAGGTTACCTAGCGGGCACTTGGACTATCTAGGTTAACGAACGGGCACTAGGACTATGTAGGTTACCTAGCGAGCATTTGGACTATGTAGGATCCCTATCGGACATTTGGACTACTTAGGCTAACTAGCGGGCACTTGGACTATCTACGTTAACTAGCGGTCCCTTGGACTATGTAGATTCCCTAGCGGGCATTTGGACTACGTAGTTTCCCTAGCGGGCATTTGGACTATGTATGTTCCCTAGCGGGCACTTGGACTATGTATGTACCCTACGGACACTTGAACTATGTAAGTTAACTACCGGGCACTTGGACTATGTAGGTTAACAAGCGGACACTTGGACTATCTAGGTTAACTAGCAGGCACTTGGACTATGTAGGTTAACTAGCAGACACTTGCACTATGTAGGTTTCCTAGCGGGCACTTGGACTATGAAGTTTAACTAGCAGGCCCTTGGACTATGTACATACCCCAGCGCGCACTTGGACTATCTATGTTACCTACTGGGCACTTGGACTATCTAGGTTAACTAACGGGCACTAGGACTATCTAGGTTAACTAGCGGGCACTTGGACTATCTAGGTTACCTAGCAGGCACTTGGATTATGAAGGATCCCTAGCGGGTACTTGGACTATGTAGGTTTCATAGCAGGCACTTGCACTATGTACATACCCTAGCGTGCACTGGGACTATCTAGGTTATCTAGCGGGCACTTGAACTATGTACGTTCCCTAGTGGGCACTTGGACTATCTAGGGTAACTAACGGGCACTAGGACTATCTAGGTTAACTAGCGGGCACTTGGACTATCTAGGTTACCTAGCAGGCACTTGGATTATGAAGGAAATCTTACGGGCACTTGGACTATCTAGGTTAACTAGAGGGCACTTGGAATATGTAGGTTAACTAGCGGACATTTGGACTATGTAGGTTAACTAGCGGTCACTTGGACTATCTAGGTTACCTAGCGGGCACTTGGACTGTCTAGGTTACCTAGCGGGCACTTGGACTGTCTAGGTTACCTAGCGAGCTTTTTGACTATCTAGGTTAACCAACGGGCACTTGGACTACGTAGGTTACCTAGCGGGCACTTGGACTATGTAGGATCACTATCGGACATTTGTACTACTTAGGATAACTAGTGGGCACTTTGACTATCTAGGTTAATAGCAGGCACTTGGAATATCTAGGTCAACTAGCGGGCCCTTGTACTATGTAGGTTAACTAGCGGGCACTTGGACTATCTAGGTTAACTAGCGGACCTTGGACTATGTAGTTTAACTAGGAGGCCATTTGACTATGTAGGTTAACTAGCGGGCACTTGGACTATCTATGTTTCCTAGCAGGCACTTGGACTATGTACATACCCTAGCGCGCATTGGGACTATCTAGGTTATCTAGCGGGCACTTGGACTATGTACGTCCCCTAGTGGGCACTTGGACTATCTAGGTTAACTAACGGGCACTAGGACTATCTAGGTTAACTAGCGGGCACTTGGACTATCTAGGTTACCTAGCAGGCACTTGGATTATGAAGGATCCCTAGCGGGCACTTGGACTATCTAGGTTAACTAGCGGGCACTTGGACTATGTAGGTTAATTAGCGGGCACTTGGACTATCTATGTTACCTAGTAGGCACTTGGATTATGAAGGATCCGTAGCGGGCACTTGGACTATCTAGGTTTCCTAGCAGACACTTGGACTATGTACATACCCTAGCGCACACTGGGACTATCTATGTTATCGAGCGGGCACTTGGACTATTTACGTCCCCTAGTGGGCACTTGGACTATCTAGGTTAACTAACGGGCACTAGGAATATCTAGGTTAACTAGCGGGCACTTGGACTATCTAGGTTACCTAGCAGGCACTTGGATTATGAAGGATCCCTAGCGGGCACTTGGACTATCTAGGTTAACTAGCGGGCACTTGGACTATGTAGGTTAACTAGCGGACACTTGCACGATCTAGGTTAACTAGCGGGCCCTTGCACTATGTAGGTTAACTAATGGGCCCATGGATTATGTAGGTTTATTCGCAGGCACTTGGACTATCTTGGTTAATTAGCGGGCACTTGGAATATGTAGTTTCCCTAGCGGGCATTTGGACAATTTAGGTTACCAAGTGGGCACTTGGACTATGTAGGTTACCTAGCGAGCACTTGGACTGTCTAGGTTACCTAGCAGGCATTTGGATTATCTAGGTTAACGAAAGGGCAATTGGACTATGTAGGTTACCTAGCTGCCACTTGGACTATCTATGTTAGCTAACAGGCACTTGGACTATCTAGGTTCCCTAGTGGGCACTTGTACTAGCTAGGATACCTAGCTGGCACGTGGACTATGTAGGTCATCTCGCGGGCCCTTGGACTACCTAGGTTAGCTAACGGGCACTTAGATTATGTAGGTTAACTAGCAGGCACTTGGAATATGTAGGTTAACTAGCGGACACTTGCACTATGTAGGTTAACTAGTGGGCCCACGGACTATGTCGGTTAACTAGCGGGCCCTTGGACTATCTAGGTTCCCTAAAGGTCACTTGGACTATCTAGGTGACCGAACGGGCACTTGGACTATCTAGGTTACCTAGCGAGCACTTGGACTATCTAGGTTACCTAGCAGGCACTTTGACTATCTAGGTTAACTAACGGGCACTTGGACTGTGTAGGTTGCCTAGCGGGCACTTGGACTATGTAGGTTCCCTAGCGGGAACTTGGATTATGTAGGTTCCCTATCGGGCACTTGGACTATGTAGGTTAACTAGCGGGCACTTTGACTGTCTAGGTTACCTAGCAGGCATTTGGATTATCTAGGTTAACGAAAGGGCACTTGGACTATGTAGGTTACCTAGCTGCCACTTGGACTATCTATGTTAGCTAACAGGCACTTGGACTATCTAGGTTCCCTAGCGGGCACTTGTACTAGCTAGGATACCTAGCTGGCACGTGGACTATGTAGGTCAACTCGCGGGCCCTTGGACCACCTAGGTTAGCTAAAGGGCACTTAGATTATGTAGGTTAACTAGCAGGCACTTGGAATATGTAGGTTAACTAGCGGACACTTGCACTATGTAGGTTAACTAGTGGGCCCATGGATTATGTCGGTTAACTAGCGGGACCATGGACTATCTAAGTTCCCTAAAGGGCACTTGGACTATCTAGGTGACCGAACGGGCACTTGGAGTATCTAGGTTACCTAGCGGGCACTTGGACTATGTAGGCTAACTAGGGGCCCTTGGACGATCTAGGTTACCTAGGGGATACTTGAACTATCTAGGTTAACTAGCGGACACTTGCATTATCTAGGTTACCTAGCGGGCACTTGGACTATGTACGTTCCCTAGCGGGCACTTGGACAATCTATGTTAACTAGCGGGCACTTGGAATATGTAGGTTAACTAGCGGACACTTGCACTATGTAGGTTACCTAGCAGGCACATGGACTATCTAGGTTAACTAGCGTGCACTTGGACTATGTAGGTTCCTTAGCGGGCACATGGACGATGTAGGTTAACTAGCGTGCCCTGGACTATCTAGGTTACGTAGCGGGAACTTGGTATGTAGGTTAACTAGCGGGCATTTGGACTATATAGGTTAACTAGAGGACACTTGGACTATCTAGGTTACCTAGCGGGCACTTGGACTATATAGGTTACCTAGCGGGCACTTGGACTATGTAGGTTACCTAGTGGGCACTTGGACTATCTAGGTTAACGAACGGGCACTTGGAATATGCAGGTAACCTAGCGGGCACTTGAACTGTCTAGGTTACCTAGCGGGCACTTGGACTTCTAGGTTAACGAACGGGCTCTTGGACTATGTAGGTTGCTTATCGGGCACTTGGACTATCTAGGTTAGGTAACGGGCACTTGGACTATCTAGGTTACCTAGCGGGAACTTGGACAATGTAAGTTACCTAGCGGGCACTTGGACTACCTAGGTTACCTAACGGGCACTTCGACTATCTAGGTTACATAGCGGGCACTTGGACTATGTAGGTTAACTAGCAAGCACTTGGACTCTAGGTTACCTAGCGGGCACTTGGACTATCTAGGTTACCTAGCGGGCACTTGGACTATGTACGTTCCCTAGCGGGCACTTGGATTATCTATGTTAACTAGCGGGCACTTGGAATATGTAGGTTAACTGGCGGACACTTGCACTATGTAGGTTACCTAGCAGGCACTTGGACTATCTAGGTTAACTAGCGGGCACTTGTACTATCTAGGTTAACTAGCGTGCACTTGGACTATGTAGGTTCCCTAGCGGGCACATGGACGATGTAGGTTAACTAGCGTGCCCTGGACTATCTAGGATACGTAGCGGGAACTTGGTATGTAGGTTAACTAGCGGGCATTTGGACTATATAGGTTAACTAGAGGACACTTGGACTATCTAGGTTAACTAGCGGGCCCTTGGACTATCTAGGTTACCTAGCGGGAACTTGGACTATATAGGTTACCTAGCGGGCACTTGGACTATGTAGGTTACCTAGTGGGCACTTGGACTATATAGGTTAACGAACGGGCACTTGGAATATGCAGGTAACCTAGCGGGCACTTCAACTGTCTAGGTTACCTAGCGGGCAATTGGACTATGTAGGTTGCTTATCAGGCACTTGGACTATCTAGGTTAGGTAACGGGCACTTGGACTATCTAGGTTACCTAGCGGGAACTTGGACAATGTAAGCTACCTAGCGGGCACTTGGACTACCTAGGTTACCTAACGGGCACTTCGACTATCTAGGTTACATAGCGGGCACTTGGACTATGTAGGTTAACTAGCAAGCACTCGGACTCTAGGTTACCTAGCGGGCACTTGGACTATCTAGGTTACCTAGCGGGCACTTGGACTATCTAGGTTACCTAGCGGGCACTTGGACTATCTAGGTTAACGGACGGGCACTAGGACTATGTAGGTTACCTAGCGGGCAATTGGACTATGTAGGATCCCTATCGGACATTTGGACTACTTAGGTTACCTAGCAGGCACTTGGACTATCTAGGTTAACTAGCAGGCACTTGGATTATCTAGGTCAACTAGCGGGCACTTGGATGATCAATGTTAACTAGCGGGCACTTGGACTATCTAGGTTAGCTAACGGGCACTAGGACTAAGTTAGTCCTCTAGTGGGCACATGGACTATCTAGATTAACTAACGGGCACTAGGACTATCTAGGTTAACTAGCGGGCACTTGGACTATCTAGGTTACCTAGCTGGCACTTGGACTATGAATGTTCCTTAGCGGGCAATTGGATTATCTAGGTTACCTAGAGGGCACTTGGTCTATGTAGGTCAACTAGCGGGCCTTTGGGCTATCTAGATTAGCTAACTGACACTTGGACTATGTAGGTTAACTAGAAGGCACTTGGACAATCTCGGTTAACTAGCGGGCACTTGCACTATCAAGGTTAACAAGTGAGCCCTTGGACAATGTAGGTTACCTAGCGGGCACTTGGACTATATAGGTTACCTAGCAGGCACTTGGACTATGTAGGTTACCTAGAGGGCACTTGGACTATCTAGGTTAACGAACGGGCACTTGGATTATGCAGGTAACCTAGCGTGCACTTGGACTCTCTAGGTTACCTAGCGGGCAAATGGACTTCTAGGTTAAAGAAAGGGCTCTTGGAATATGTAGGTTGCCTAGCGGGCACTTGGACTATCTAGGTTAGGTAACGGGCACTTGGACTATCTAGGTTACCTAGTGGGAACTTGGACAATGTAAGTTACCTAGCGGGCACTTGGACTATCTAGGTTATCTAACGGGCACTTTGACTATCTAGGTTACATAGCGGGCACTTGGACTATGTAGGTTAACTAGCGAGCACTTGGACTCTAAGTTACCTAGCGGGCACTTGGACTATCTAGGTTACCTAGCGGGCCCTTGGACTATGTAGGTTTCCTAGCGGGCACTTGGACTATCTAGGTTAACGAACGGGCACTTGGACTATGTAGGTAACCTAGCGGGCACTTGGACAGTCTAGGTTACCTAGAGGGCACTTGGACTATCTAGGTTAATGAACGAGCACTTGGACTATGTAGGTTACCTAGCGGGCACTTGGACTATGTAGGATCCCTATCGGACATTTGGACTACTTAGGTTAACTAGCGGGCACTTGGACTATCTAGGTTAACTAGCGGACCTTGGACTATGTAGGTTAACTAGCGGGCCCTTGGACGATCTAGGTTAACTAGAGGGCACATGGACTATCTAGGTTACCCAGCTGGCACTTGAACTATCTACGTTGCCTAGCGGGTTCTTGGAGTATGTAGGTTACCTAGCGGGCTGTTGGATTATCTAGTTTACCTAGCGGGCACTTGGACTCTCTAGGTTAACTAACGGGCACTTGGACTATATAGGCTCCCTAGCGGGCCCTTGCACTATGTAAGTTCCCTAGCGGGCACATGGACTATGTGGGTTTCCTGGCGGGCATTTGGACTATCTAGGTTATCTAACTGGCACTTGGACTATGTAGGTTCCCTAGCGGGCACTTGGATTATGTTGGTTCCCTATTGGGCACTTGGACTATGTAGGTTAAGTAGAGGGTATTTGGACTATGTAGGTTACCTAGCGGGCACTTGGACTATGTATGTTCCAGGGCGGGCACTTGGACTATCTAGGTTCCCTAACGAGCACTTGAACTATGTAGGTTAACTAGAAGGCACTTGGACAATCTAGGTTAACTAGCGGGCACTTGCACTATCAAAGTTAACAAGTGAGCCCTTGGACTATGTAGGTTACCTAGCGGGCACTTGGACTATATAGGTTACCTAGCAGGCACTTGGACTATGTAGGTTACCTAGTGGGCACATGGACTATCTAGGTTAACGAACGGGCACTTGGATTATGCAGGTTACCTAGCGGGCACTTGGACTATGTAGGATCCCTATCGGACATTTGGACTACTTAGGTTAACTAGCGGGCACTTGGACTATCTAGGTTAACTAGCGGACCTTGGACTATGTAGGTTAACTAGCGGGCCCTTGGACGATCTAGGTTAACTAGAGGGCACATGGACTATCTAGGTTACCTAGCTGGCACTTGAACTATCTACGTTGCCTAGCGGGTTCTTGGAGTATGTAGGTTACCTAGTGGGCTGTTGGATTATCTAGTTTACCTAGCGGGCACTTGGACTGTCTAGGTTAACTAACGGGCACTTGGACTATATAGGCTCCCTAGCGGGCCCTTGCACTATGTAAGTTCCCTAGCGGGCACATGGACTATGTGGGTTTGCTGGCGGGCATTTGGACTATCTAGGTTGTCTAACTGGCACTTGGACTATGTAGGTTCCCTAGCGGGCACTTGGATTATGTTGGTTCCCTATTGGGCACTTGGACTATGTAGGTTAAGTAGAGGGTATTTGGACTATGTAGGTTACCTAGCGGGCACTTGGACTATGTATGTTCCAGAGCGGGCACTTGGACTATCTCTGTTCCCTAACGAGCACTTGGACTATGTAGGTTAACTAGCAAACACTTGGACGATCAAGGTCAACTAGCGGGCACTTGGACTACTTAGGTTAACTAGCGGGCACTTGGACTATCTAGGTTACCTAGCTGGCACTTGAACTATCTACGTTGCCTAGCGGGTTCTTGGAGAATGTAGGTTACCTAGGGGGCTGTTGGATTATCTAGTTTACCTAGCGGGCACTTGGACTGTCTAGGTTAACTAACGGGCACTTGGACTATATAGGCTCCCTAGCGGGCCCTTGCACTATGTAAGTTCCCTAGCGGGCACATGGACTATGTGGGTTTGCTGGCGGGCATTTGGACTATCTAGGTTGTCTAACTGGCACTTGGACTATGTAGGTTCCCTAGCGGGCACTTGGATTATGTTGGTTCCCTATTGGGCACTTGGACTATGTAGGTTAAGTAGAGGGTATTTGGACTATGTAGGTTACCTAGCGGGCACTTGGACTATGTATGTTCCAGAGCGGGCACTTGGACTATCTATGTTCCCTAACGAGCACTTGGACTATGTAGGTTAACTAGCAAACACTTGGACGATCAAGGCCAACTAGCGGGCACTTGGACTACTTAGGTTAACTAGCGGGCACTTGGACTATCTAGGTTACCTAGCTGGCACTTGAACTATCTACGTTGCCTAGCGCGTTCTTGGAGTATGTAGGTTACCTAGCGGGCTGTTGGATTATCTAGGTTACCTAGCGTGCACGTGGAGTATGTAGGCTCCCTAGCGGGCCCTTGGACTATGTAAGTTCCCTAGCGTTCACATGGACTATGTGGGTTTCCTGGCGGGCATTTGGACTATCTAGGTTACCTAACTGGCACTTGGACTATGTAGGTTCCTTAGCGGGCACTTGGATTATGTTGGTTCCCTATTGGGCACTTGGACTATGTAGGTTAACTAGATTTTATTTGGACTATGTAGGTTACCTAGCGGGCACTTGGACTATGTAGGTTCCCTATCCGGCACTTGGAGAATGTAGGTTAACTAGGGGCACTAGGACTATGGAATTTACCTATCGGGCACTTGGAGGATGTAGGTTAACTAGGGGCACTAGGACTATGTAGGTTACCTAGCAGGCCCTTGGACTATCTAGGTTACCTAGTGGGCATTTGGATTATGTAGGCTCCCTAGCGGGCATTTGGACTATATAGATTACCTAGCGGGCAATTAGACTTTGTAGGTTATCTAGCGGGCACTTTGACTATCTAGGTTACCTAGCTGGCACTTGAACTATCTACGTTACCTAGCGGTTACTTGGAGTATGTAGGTTACCTACCGGGCTGTTGGACTATCTACGTTACCTAGCGGGCACATGGACTATCTAGGTTAACTAACGGGCACTTGGACTATGTAGGTTCCCTAGCGGGCCCTTGGACTATGTAAGTTCCCTAGCGGGCACTTGGACTATGTGGGTTCCCCAGCGGGCATTAGGATTATCTGGGTTACCTAACGGGCACTTGGACTATGTAGGTTAACTAGCGGGCTTTGGACTATGTAGGTTACTTAGTGGACACTTGGACTATGTATGTTCCCTATTGTTCACTTGGAGAATGTAGGTTAACTAAGGGGCACTAGGACAATGTAGGTTACCTAGCAGGCCTTTGGAGTATCTAGGTTACCTAGGGGGAACTTGGACTATGTAGGTTAATTAGCGGGCCCTTGGACTATGTAGATTAACTAGCTGCACTTGGACTATCTACGTTAACTAGCGGGCCCTTGGGCTATGTAGATTCCCTAGCGGGCACATGGACTATGTATGTTCCAGAGCGGGCACTTGGACTATCTAGGTTCCCTAACGAGCACTTGGACTATGTAGGTAAACTAGCGGACACTTGGACGATCTAGGTCAACTAGCGGGTACTTGGACTATGTAGATTATCTATCGGCACTTGGACTATCTACGTTAACTAGCGGGCCCTTGGACTATGTAGATTCCCTAGCGGGCACTTGGACTACGTAGGTTCCCTAGCGGGCATTTGGACTATATATGTTCCCTAAAGGGCACTTGGACTGTGTATGTACCCTACGGACACTTGGACTATGTAAGTTAACTACCGGGCACTTGGACTACGTAGGTTAACTAGCGGACACTTGGACTATGTAGGTTACCTAGCGTGCACTTGGACTATGAAGGTTAACTATCAGGCCCATGGACTATGTACATACCCCAGCGCGCACTTGGACTATCTAGGTTACCTAGTGGGCACTTGGACTATCTAGGTTAACTAACGGGCACCAGGACTATCTAGGTTAACTAGCGGGCACTTGGACTATCTAGGTTACCTAGCAGGCACTTGGATTATTAAGGATCCCTAGCGGGCACTTGGACTATCTAGGTTTCCTAGCAGGCACTTGGACTATGTACATTCCCTAACGTGCACTGGGACTATCTAGGTTATCTAGCGGGCACTTGGACTATGTATGTTCCCTAGTGGGCACTTGGACTATCTAGGGTAACTAACGGGCACTAGGACTATCTAGGTGAACTAGCGGGCTCTTGGACTATCTAGGTTACCTAGCAGGCACTTGGATTATGAAGGATCCCTAGCGGGCACTTGGACTATCTAGGTTAACTAGAGGGCACTTGGACTATGTAGGTTAACTAGCGGACACTTGGACTATGTAGGTTAACTAGCGGTCACTTGGACTATCTAGGTAACCAGCGGGCACTTGGACTATCTATGTTACCTAGCGGGCCCTTGGACTATGTAGGTAACCTTGCGGACACTTTGACTGTCTAGGTTACTTAGCGGGCTTTTTGACTATCTAGGTAAAGTAATGGGCACTTGGACTATGTAGGTTACCTAGCGGGCACTTGGACTATGTAGGATCACTATCGGACATTTGTACTACTTAGGTTAACTAGCGGGCACTTTGACTATCTAGGTTAAGTAGCAGGTACTTGGACTATCTAGGTTAACTAGTGGACCTTGGACTATGTAGGTTAACTAGCGGGCCCTTGGACTATGTAGGTTAACCAGCGGGCACTTGGACTATCTAGGTTTCCTAGCAGGCACTTGGACTATGTACATACCCTAGCGCGCACTTGGACTATCTAGGTTACCTAGTGGGCACTTGGACTATCTAGGTTAACTAACGGGAACCAGGACTATCTAGGTTAACTTGTGGGCACTTGGGCTATCTAGGTTACCTAGCAGGCACTTGGATTATGAAGGATCCCTAGCGGGCACTTGGACTATCTAGGTTTCCTAGCAGGCACTTGGACTATGTACATACCCTAGCGTGCACTGGGACTATCTAGGTTATCTAGCGGGCACTTGGACTATCTAGGTTAACTAGCGGGCACTTGAACTATGTAGGTTAACTAGCGGACACTTGCACGATCTAGGTTAACTAGCGGGCCCTTGCACTATGTAGGTTAACTAACTGGCCCATGGATTATGTAGGTTTACTAGCAGGCACTGGGACTATCTAGGTTAACTAGCGGGCACTTGGACTATGTAGTTTCCCTAGCGGGCATTTGGACTATCTAGGTTACCTAGCAGGCACTTTGACTATCTAGGTTAACTAACGGGCACTTGGACTGTGTAGGTTGCCTAGCGGGCACTTGGACTATGTAGGGTAACTAGCGGGCACTTTGACTGTCTAGGTTACCTAGCGGGCATTTGCATTATCTAGGTTAACGAACGGGCACTTGGACTATGTAGGTTACCTAGCCGCCACTTGGACTATCTATGTTAGCTAACAGGCACTTGGACTATCTAGGTTCCCTAGCTGCCACTTGTTCTATCTAGGATACCTAGCTGGCACTTGGACTATGTAGGTCAACCCGCGGGCCCTTGGACTACCTAGGTTAGCTAACGGGCACTTAGATTATGTAGGTTAACTAGAGGGCACTTGGAATATGTAGGTTAACTAGCGGACACTTGCACTAACTAGGTTAACTAGTGGGCCCATGAACTATGTAGGTTTACTAGCGGGCCCTTGGACTATCTAGGTTCCCTCAAGGGCACTTGGACTATCTAGGTGACCGAACGGGCACTTGGACTATCTAGGTTACCTAGCGGGCACTTGGACTATGTAGGCTAACTAGGGGGCCCTTGGACGATCTAGGTTACCTAGCGGGTACTTGAACTATCTAGATTAACTAGTGGACACTGCACTATCTAGGTTACCTAGCGGGCACTTGGACTATGTACGTTCCCTAGCAGGCACGTGGACTATCTATGTTAACTAGCGGGCACTTGGAAAATGTAGGTTAACTAGCGGACACTTGCACTATGTAGGTTACCTAGCAGGCACTTGGACTATCTAGGTTAACTAGCGTACACTTGGACTATGTAGGTTCTTTAGCGGGCACTTGGATGATGTAGGTTAACTAGCGTGCCCTGGACTATCTAGGTTACTTAGCGGGAACTTGGTATGTAGGTTACCTAGCGGGCACTTGGACTATGTAGGTTAACTAGAGGACACTTGGACTATCTAGGTTAACTAGCGTGCACTTGGACTATGTAGGTTCTTTAGCGGGCACTTGAACTATGTAGGTTAACTAGCGTGCCCTGGACTATCTAGGTTACTTAGCGGGAACTTGGTATGTAGGTTAACTAGCGGGCACTTTTACTATGTAGGTTAACTAGAGGACACTTGGACTATCTAGGTTAACCAGCGGGCCCTTGGACTATCTAGGTTACCTAGCGGGCACTTGGACTTCTAGGTTAACGAACGGGCACTTGGACTATGTAGGTTGCTTACCGGGCACTTGGACTATCTAGGTTAGGTAACGGGCACTTGGACTATCTAGGTTACCTAGCGGGAACTTGGGTAAAGTAAGTTACCTAGCGGGCACTTGGACTACTTAGGTTACCTAACGGGCATTTTGACTATCTAGGTTACATAGCGGGCACTTGGACTATGTAGGTTAACTAGCGAGCACTTGGACTCTAGGTTACCTAGCGGGCACTTGGACTATCTAGGTTACCTAGCGGGCACTTGGACTATCTAGGTTAACGAACGGTCACTAGGACTATGTAGGTTACCTAGCAGGAACTTGGACTATGTAGGATCCCTATCGGACATTTGGACTACTTAGATTACCTAGCGGGCACTTGGACTATCTAGGTTAACTAGCAGGCACTTGGACTATCTAGGTCAACTAGCGGAACTTGGACTACGTAGGTCAACTAGCGAACCCTTGGACTATGTAGGTTAACTAGCGGGCACTTGGACGATCTAGGTTAACTAGAGGACATTTGGACTATCTAGGTTAACTAGCAGGCACTTGGACTATCTAGGTTAACTAGCGGACCTTGGACTATGTAGGTTAACTAGCGGGCCCTTGGACGATCTAGGTTAACTAGAGGGCACATGGACTATCTAGGTTACCCAGCTGGCACTTGAACTATCTACGTTGCCTAGCGGGTTCTTGGAGTATGTAGGTTACCTAGCGGGCTGCTGGATTATCTAGTTTACCTAGCGGGCACTTGGACTGTCTAGGTTAACTAACGGGCACTTGGACTATATAGGCTCCCTAGCGGGCCCTTGCACAATGTAAGTTCCCTAGCGGGCACATGGATTATGTGGGTTTCCTGGCGGGCATTTGGACTATCTAGGTTATCTAACTGGCACTTGGACTATGTAGGTTCCCTAGCGGGCACTTGGATTATGTTGGTTCCCTATTGGGCACTTGGACTATGTAGGTTAAGTAGAGGGTATTTGGACTATGTAGGTTAACTAGCGGGCACTTGGACGATCTAGGTTAACTAGAGGACATTTGGACTATCTAGGTTCCCTAACGAGCACTTGGACTATGTAGGTTAACTAGCAAACACTTGGACGATCAAGGTCAACTAGCGGGCACTTAAACTACTTAGGTTAACTAGCGGGCACTTGGACTATCTAGGTTACCTAGCTGGCACTTGAACTATCTACGTTGCCTAGCGCGTTCTTGGAGTATGTAGGTTACCTAGCGGGCTGTTGGATTATCTAGGTTACCTAGCGTGCACGTGGAGTATGTAGGCTCCCTAGCGGGCCCTTGGACTATGTAAGTTCCCTAGCGTTCACATGGACTATGTGGGTTTCCTGGCGGGCATTTGGACTATCTAGGTTACCTAACTGGCACTTGGACTATGTAGGTTCCTTAGCGGGCACTTGGATTATGTTGGTTCCCTATTGGGCACTTGGTCTATGTAGGTTAACTAGAGGGTATTTGGACTATGTAGGTTACCTAGCGGGCACTTGGACTATGTAGGTTCCCTATACGGCACTTGGAGAATGTAGGTTAACTAGGGGCACTAGGACTATGGAGTTTACCTATCGGGCACTTGGAGAATGTAGGTTAACTAGGGGCACTAGGACTATGTAGGTTACCTAGCGGGCCCTTGGACTATCTAGGTTACCAAGTGGGCATTTGGATTATGTAGGCTCCCTAGCGGGCATTTGGACTATATAGATTACCTAGCAGGCAATTAGACTTTGTAGGTTATCTAGCGGGCACTTTGACTATCTAGGTTACCTAGCTGGCATTTGAACTATCTACGTTACCTAGCGGTTACTTGGAGTATGTAGGTTACCTACCAGGCTGTTGGACTATCTACGTTACCTAGCGGGCACATGGACTATCTAGGTTAACTAACGGGCACTTGGACTATGTAGGTTCCCTAGCGGGCCCTTGGACTATGTAAGTTCCCTAGCGGGCACTTGGACTATGTGGGTTCCCTAGCGGGCATTAGGACTATCTGGGTTACCTAACGGGCACTTGGACTATGTAGGTTAACTAGCGGGCTTTGGACTATGTAGGTTACCTAGTGGACACTTGGACTATGTAGGTTCCCTATCGTTCACTTGGAGAATGTAGGTTAACTAAGGGGCACTAGGACAATGTAGGTTACCTAGCGGGCCTTTGGAGTATCTAGGTTACCTAGGGGGAACTTGGACTATGTAGGTTAACTAGCGGGCCCTTGGACTATGTAGATTAACTAGCTGCACTTGGACTATCTACGTTAACTAGCGGGCCCTTGGGCTATGTAGATTCCCTAGCGGGCACATGGACTATGTATGTTCCAGAGCGGGCACTTGGACTATCTAGGTTCCCTAACGAGCACTTGGACTATGTAGGTAAACTAGCGGACACTTGGACGATCTAGGTCAACTAGCGGGTACTTGGACTATGTAGATTAACTATCGGCACTTGGACTATCTACGTTAACTAGCGGGCCCTTGGACTATGTAGATTCCCTAGCGGGCACTTGGACTACGTAGGTTCCCTAGCGGGCATTTGGACTATATATGTTCCCTAGCGGGCACTTGGACTGTGTATGTACCCTACGGACACTTGGACTATGTAAGTTAACTACCGGGCACTTGGACTACGTAGGTTAACTAGCGGACACTTGGACTATGTAGGTTACCTAGCGGGCACTTGGACTATGAAGGTTAACTAGCAGGCCCATGGACTATGTACATACCCCAGCGCGCACTTGGACTATCTAGGTTACCTAGTGGGCACTTGGACTATCTAGGTTAACTAACGGGCACCAGGACTATCTAGGTTAACTAGCGGGCACTTGGACTATCTAGGTTACCTAGCAGGCACTTGGATTATTAAGGATCGCTAGCGGGCACTTGGACTATCTAGGTTTCCTAGCAGGCACTTGGACTATGTACATTCCCTAACGTGCACTGGGACTATCTAGGTTATCTAGCGGGCACTTGGACTATGTATGTTCCCTAGTGGGCACTTGGACTATCTAGGGTAACTAACGGGCACTAGGACTATCTAGGTGAACTAGCGGGCTCTTGGACTATCTAGGTTACCTAGCAGGCACTTGGATTATGAAGGATCCCTAGCGGGCACTTGGACTATCTAGGTTAACTAGAGGGCACTTGGACTATGTAGGTTAACTAGCGGACACTTGGACTATGTAGGTTAACTAGCGGTCACTTGGATTATCTAGGTAACCAGCGGGCACTTGGACTATCAATGTTACCTAGCGGACCCTTGGACTATGTAGGTATCCTTGTGGGCACTTGGACTGTCTAGGTTACTTAGCGGGCTTTTTGACTATCTAGGTAAAGTAATGGGCACTTGGACTATGTAGGTTACCTAGCGGGCACTTGGACTATGTAGGATCACTATCGGACATTTGTACTACTTAGGTTAACTAGCGGGCACTTTGACTATCTAGGTTAAGTAGCAGGTACTTGGACTATCTAGGTTAACTAGTGGACCTTGGACTATGTAGGTTAACTAGCGGGCCCTTGGACTATGTAGGTTAACCAGCGGGCACTTGGACTATCTAGGTTTCCTAGCAGGCACTTGGACTATGTACATACCCTAGCGCGCACTTGGACTATCTAGGTTACCTAGTGGGCACTTGGACTATCTAGGTTAACTAACGGGAACCAGGACTATCTAGGTTAACTTGTGGGCACTTGGGCTATCTAGGTTACCTAGCAGGCACTTGGATTATGAAGGATCCCTAGCGGGCACTTGGACTATCTAGGTTTCCTAGCAGGCACATGGACTATGTACATACCCTAGCGTGCACTGGGACTATCTAGGTTATCTAGCGGGCACTTGGACTATCTAGGTTAACTAGCGGGCACTTGGACTATGTAGGTTAACTAGCGGACACTTGCACGATCTAGGTTAACTAGCGGGCCCTTGCACTATGTAGGTTAACTAACTGGCCCATGGATTATGTAGGTTTACTAGCAGGCACTTGGACTATCTAGGTTAACTAGCGGGCACTTGGACTATGTAGTTTCCCTAGCGGGCATTTGGACTATCTAGGTTACCTAGCAGGCACTTTGACTATCTAGGTTAACTAACGGGCACTTGGACTATGTAGGTTGCCTAGCGAGCACATGGATTATGTAGGTTCCCAGCGGGCACTTGGACAATGTAGGTCCCCTATCGGGTACTTGGACTGTCTAGGTTAACTAGCGGGCATTTGGACTGTGGGTTTCCTAGCGGGCACTTGGACTATGTAGGGTAACTAGCGGGCACTTTGACTGTCTAGGTTACCTAGCGGGCATTTGCATTATCTAGGTTAACGAACGGGCACTTGGACTATGTAGGTTACCTAGCCGCCACTTGGACTATCTATGTTAGCTAACAGGCACTTGGACTATCTAGGTTCCCTAGCTGCCACTTGTTCTATCTAGGATACCTAGCTGGCACTTGGACTATGTAGGTCAACCCGCGGGCCCTTGGACTACCTAGGTTAGCTAACGGGCACTTAGATTATGTAGGTTAACTAAAGGGCACTTGGAATATGTAGGTTAACTAGCGGACACTTGCACTAACTAGGTTAACTAGTGGGCCCATGAACTATGTAGGTTTACTAGCGGGCCCTTGGACTATCTAGGTTCCCTCAAGGGCACTTGGACTATCTAGGTGACCGAACGGGCACTTGGACTATCTAGGTTACCTAGCGGGCACTTGGACTATGTAGGCTAACTAGGGGGCCCTTGGACGATCTAGGTTACCTAGCGGGTACTTGAACTATCTAGATTAACTAGTGGACACTGCACTATCTAGGTTACCTAGCGGGCACTTGGACTATGTACGTTCCCTAGCAGGCACGTGGACTATCTATGTTAACTAGCGGGCACTTGGAAAATGTAGGTTAACTAGCGGACACTTGCACTATGTAGGTTACCTAGCAGGCACTTGGACTATCTAGGTTAACTAGCGTACACTTGGACTATGTAGGTTCTTTAGCGGGCACTTGGATGATGTAGGTTAACTAGCGTGCCCTGGACTATCTAGGTTACTTAGCAGGAACTTGGTATGTAGGTTACCTAGCGGGCACTTGGACTATGTAGGTTAACTAGAGGACACTTGGACTATCTAGGTTAACTAGCGTGCACTTGGACTATGTAGGTTCTTTAGCGGGCACTTGAACTATGTAGGTTAACTAGCGTGCCCTGGACTATCTAGGTTACTTAGCGGGAACTTGGTATGTAGGTTAACTAGCGGGCACTTTTACTATGTAGGTTAACTAGAGGACACTTGGACTATCTAGGTTAACCAGCGGGCCCTTGGACTATCTAGGTTACCTAGCGGGCACTTGGACTTCTAGGTTAACGAACGGGCACTTGGACTATGTAGGTTGCTTACCGGGCACTTGGACTATCTAGGTTAGGTAACGGGCACTTGGACTATCTAGGTTACCTAGCGGGAACTTGGGTAAAGTAAGTTACCTAGCGGGCACTTGGACTACTTAGGTTACCTAACGGGCATTTTGACTATCTAGGTTACATAGCGGGCACTTGGACTATGTAGGTTAACTAGCGAGCACTTGGACTCTAGGTTACCTAGCGGGCACTTGGACTATCTAGGTTACCTAGCGGGCACTTGGACTATCTAGGTTAACGAACGGTCACTAGGACTATGTAGGTTACCTAGCAGGAACTTGGACTATGTAGGATCCCTATCGGACATTTGGACTACTTAGATTACCTAGCGGGCACTTGGACTATCTAGGTTAACTAGCAGGCACTTGGACTATCTAGGTCAACTAGCGGAACTTGGACTACGTAGGTCAACTAGCGAACCCTTGGACTATGTAGGTTAACTAGCGGGCACTTGGACGATCTAGGTTAACTAGAGGACATTTGGACTATCTAGGTTAACTAGCAGGCACTTGCACTATCTAGGTTAACTAGCGGACCTTGGACTATGTAGGTTAACTAGCGGGCCCTTGGACGATCTAGGTTAACTAGAGGGCACATGGACTATCTAGGTTACCCAGCTGGCACTTGAACTATCTACGTTGCCTAGCGGGTTCTTGGAGTATGTAGGTTACCTAGCGGGCTGCTGGATTATCTAGTTTACCTAGCGGGCACTTGGACTGTCTAGGTTAACTAACGGGCACTTGGACTATATAGGCTCCCTAGCGGGCCCTTGCACAATGTAAGTTCCCTAGCGGGCACATGGATTATGTGGGTTTCCTGGCGGGCATTTGGACTATCTAGGTTATCTAACTGGCACTTGGACTATGTAGGTTCCCTAGCGGGCACTTGGATTATGTTGGTTCCCTATTGGGCACTTGGACTATGTAGGTTAAGTAGAGGGTATTTGGACTATGTAGGTTACCTAGCGGGCACTTGGACTATGTATGTTCCAGAGCGGGCATTTGGACTATCTAGGTTCCCTAACGAGCACTTGGACTATGTAGGTTAACTAGCAAACACTTGGACGATCAAGGTCAACTAGCGGGCACTTAAACTACTTAGGTTAACTAGCGGGCACTTGGACTATCTAGGTTACCTAGCTGGCACTTGAACTATCTACGTTGCCTAGCGCGTTCTTGGAGTATGTAGGTTACCTAGCGGGCTGTTGGATTATCTAGGTTACCTAGCGTGCACGTGGAGTATGTAGGCTCCCTAGCGGGCCCTTGGACTATGTAAGTTCCCTAGCGTTCACATGGACTATGTGGGTTTCCTGGCGGGCATTTGGACTATCTAGGTTACCTAACTGGCACTTGGACTATGTAGGTTCCTTAGCGGGCACTTGGATTATGTTGGTTCCCTATTGGGCACTTGGTCTATGTAGGTTAACTAGAGGGTATTTGGACTATGTAGGTTACCTAGCGGGCACTTGGACTATGTAGGTTCCCTATACGGCACTTGGAGAATGTAGGTTAACTAGGGGCACTAGGACTATGGAGTTTACCTATCGGGCACTTGGAGAATGTAGGTTAACTAGGGGCACTAGGACTATGTAGGTTACCTAGTGGGCCCTTGGACTATCTAGGTTACCAAGTGGGCATTTGGATTATGTAGGCTCCCTAGCGGGCATTTGGACTATATAGATTACCTAGCAGGCAATTAGACTTTGTAGGTTATCTAGCGGGCACTTTGACTATCTAGGTTACCTAGCTGGCATTTGAACTATCTACGTTACCTAGCGGTTACTTGGAGTATGTAGGTTACCTACCAGGCTGTTGGACTATCTACGTTACCTAGCGGGCACATGGACTATCTAGGTTAACTAACGGGCACTTGGACTATGTAGGTTCCTTAGCGGGCCCTTGGACTATGTAAGTTCCCTAGCGGGCACTTGGACTATGTGGGTTCCCTAGCGGGCATTAGGACTATCTGGGTTACCTAACGGGCACTTGGACTATGTAGGTTAACTAGCGGGCTTTGGACTATGTAGGTTACCTAGTGGACACTTGGACTATGTAGGTTCCCTATCGTTCACTTGGAGAATGTAGGTTAACTAAGGGGCACTAGGACAATGTAGGTTACCTAGCGGGCCTTTGGAGTATCTAGGTTACCTAGGGGGAACTTGGACTATGTAGGTTAACTAGCGGGCCCTTGGACTATGTAGATTAACTAGCTGCACTTGGACTATCTACGTTAACTAGCGGGCCCTTGGGCTATGTAGATTCCCTAGCGGGCACATGGACTATGTATGTTCCAGAGCGGGCACTTGGACTATCTAGGTTCCCTAACGAGCACTTGGACTATGTAGGTAAACTAGCGGACACTTGGACGATCTAGGTCAACTAGCGGGTACTTGGACTATGTAGATTAACTATAGGCACTTGGACTATCTACGTTAACTAGCGGGCCCTTGGACTATGTAGATTCCCTAGCGGGCACTTGGACTACGTAGGTTCCCTAGCGGGCATTTGGACTATATATGTTCCCTAGCGGGCACTTGGACTGTGTATGTACCCTACGGACACTTGGACTATGTAAGTTAACTACCGGGCACTTGGACTACGTAGGTTAACTAGCGGACACTTGGACTATGTAGGTTACCTAGCGGGCACTTGGACTATGAAGGTTAACTAGCAGGCCCATGGACTATGTACATACCCCAGCGCGCACTTGGACAATCTAGGTTACCTAGTGGGCACTTGGACTATCTAGGTTAACTAACGGGCACCAGGACTATCTAGGTTAACTAGCGGGCACTTGGACTATCTAGGTTACCTAGAAGGCACTTGGATTATTAAGGATCCCTAGCGGGCACTTGGACTATCTAGGTTTCCTAGCAGGCACTTGGACTATGTACATACCCTAGCGTGCACTGGGACTATCTAGGTTATCTAGCGGGCACTTGGACTATGTATGTTCCCTAGTGGGCACTTGGACTATCTAGGGTAACTAACGGGCACTAGGACTATCTAGGTGAACTAGCGGGCTCTTGGACTATCTAGGTTACCTAGCAGGCACTTGGATTATGAAGGATCCCTAGCGGGAACTTGGACTATGTAGGTTAACTAGAGGGCACTTGGACTATGTAGGTTAACTAGCGGACACTTGGACTATGTAGGTTAACTAGCGGTCACTTGGACTATCTAGGTAACCAGTGGGCACTTGGACTGTCTAGGTTACCTAGCGGGCCCTTGGACTATGTAGGTAACCTTGCGGGCACTTTGACTGTCTAGGTTACTTAGCGGGCTTTTTGACTATCTAGGTAAACTAATGGGCACTTGGACTATGTAGGTTACCTAGCGGGCACTTGGACTATGTAGGATCACTATCGGACATTTGTACTACTTAGGTTAACTAGCAGGCACTTTGACTATCTAGGTTAAGTAGCAGGTACTTGGACTATCTAGGTTAACTAGCGGACCTTGGACTATGTAGGTTAACTAGCGGGCCCTTGGACTATGTAGGTTAACCAGCGGGCACTTGGAGTATCTAGGTTTCCTAGCAGGCACTTGGACTATGTACATACCCTAGCGTGCACTGTGACTATCTAGGTTATCTAGCGGGCACTTGGACTATCTAGGTTAACTAGCGGGCACTTGGACTATGTAGGTTAACTAGCGGACACTTGCACGATCTAGGTTAACTAGCGGGCGCTTGCACTATGTAGGTTAACTAACGGGCCCATGGATTATGTAGGTTTACTAGCAGGCACTTGGACTATCTAGGTTAACTAGCGGGCACTTGGACTATGTAGTTTCCCTAGCAGGCATTTGGACTATCTAGGTTACCTAGCAGGCACTTTGACTATCTAGGTTAACTAACGGGCACTTGGACTGTGTAGGTTGCCTAGCGGGCACTTGGACTATGTAGGTTCCCTAGCGGGAACTTGGATTATGTAGGTTCCCTATCGGGCACTTGGACTATGTAGGGTAACTAGCGGGCACTTTGACTGTCTAGGTTACCTAGCGGGCATTTGCATTATCTAGGTTAACGAACGGGCAATTGGACTATGTAGGTTACCTAGCCGCCACTTGGACTATCTATGTTAGCTAACAGGCACTTGGACTATCTAGGTTCCCTAGCTGCCACTTGTTCTATCTAGGATACCTAGCTGGCACTTGGACTATGTAGGTCAACCCGCGGGCCCTTGGACTACCTAGGTTAGCTAACGGGCACTTAGATTATGTAGGTTAACTAGAGGGCACTTGGAATATGTAGGTTAACTAGCGGACACTTGCACTATCTAGGTTAACTAGTGGGCCCATGAACTATGTAGGTTTACTAGCGGGCCCTTGGACTATCTAGGTTCCCTAAAGGGCACTTGGACTATCTAGGTGACCGAACGGGCACTTAGACTATCTAGGTTACCTAGCGCGCACTTGGACTATTTAGGCTAACTAGGGGGCCCTTGGACGATCTAGGTTACCTAGCGGGTACTTGAACTATCTAGATTAACTAGTGGACACTGCACTATCTAGGTTACCTAGGGGGCACTTGGACTATCTACGTTCCCTAGCGGGCACTTGGACTATCTATGTTAACTAGCGGGCACTTGGAATATGTAGGTTAACTAGCGGACACTTGCACTATGTAGGTTACCTAGCAGACACTTGGACAATCTAGGTTAACTAGTGGGCACTTGGACTATCTAGGTTAACTAGCGTGCACTTGGACTATGTAGGTTCTTTAGCGGGCACTTGGATGATGTAGGTTAACTAGCGTGCCCTGGACTATCTAGGTTACTTAGCGGGAACTTGGTATGTAGGTTACCTAGCGGGCACTTGGACTATGTAGGTTAACTAGAGGACACTTGGACTATCTAGGTTAACTAGCGTGCACTTGGACTATGTAGGTTCTTTAGCGGGCACTTGGACTATGTAAGTTAACTAGCGTGCCCTGGACTATCTAGGTTACTTAGCGGGAACTTGGTATGTAGGTTAACTAGCGGGCACTTGGACTATGTAGGTTAACTAGAGGACACTTGGACTATCTAGGTTAACTAGCGAGGCCTTGGACTATCTAGGTTACCTAGCGGGCACTTGGACTTCTAGGTTAACGAACGGGCACTTGGACTATGTAGGTTGCTTACCGGGCACTTGGACTATCTAGGTTAGGTAACGGGCACTTGGACTATCTAGGTTACCTAGCTGGAACTTGGATAAAGTAAGTTACCTAGCGGGCACTTGGACTACTTAGGTTACCTAACGGGCACTTTGACTATCTAGGTTACATAGCGGGCACTTGGACTATGTAGGTTAACTAGAGAGCATTTGGACTCTAGGTTACCTAGCGGGCACTTGGACTATCTAGGTTACCTAGCGGGCACTTGGACTATCTAGGTTAACGAACGGTCACTAGGACTATGTAGGTTACCTAGCAGGAACTTGGACTATGTAGGATCCCTATCGGACATTTGGACTACTTAGATTACCTAGCGGGCACTTGGACTATCTAGGTTAACTAGCAGGCACTTGGACTATCTAGGTCAACTAGCGGAACTTGGACTACGTAGGTCAACTAGCGAACCCTTGGACTATGTAGGTTAACTAGCGGGCACTTGGACGATCTAGGTTAACTAGAGGACATTTGGACTATCTAGGTTAACTAGCAGGCATTTGGACTATCTAGGTTAACTAAGGCCACTTGGACTATCTAGGTTACCTAGCTGGCACTTGGACTATGAATGTTCCCTAGCGGGCAATTGGATTATCTAGGTTACCTAGTGGGCACTTGGACTATGTAGGTCAAATAGCGGACCTTGGACAATGTTGGTTAACTTGCGGGCCCTTGGACTATGTAGGTTAATCAGCGGGCACTTGGACTATCTAGGTTTCCTAGCAGGCACTTGGATTATGTACCTACCCTAGCGCGCACTTGGACTATCTAGGTTACCTAGTGGGCACTTGGACTATCTAGGTTAACTAACGGGCACCAGGACTATCTAGGTTAACTAGCGGGCACTTGGACTATCTAGGTTACCTAGCTGGCACTTGGACTATGAATGTTCCTTAGCGGGCAATTGGATTATCTAGGTTACCTAGAGGGCACTTGGTCTATGTAGGTCAACTAGCGGGCCTTTGGGCTATCTAGGTTAGCTAACTGACACTTGGACTATGTAGGTTAACTAGTAGGCACTTGGACAATCTAGGTTAACTAGCGGGCACTTGCACTATCAAAGTTAACAAGTGAGCCCTTAGACTATGTAGGTTACCTAGCGGGCACTTGGACTATATAGGTTACCTAGCAGGCACTTGGACTATGTAGGTTACCTAGTGGACACTTGGACTATCTAAGTTAACGAACGGGCACTTGGATTATGCAGGTAACCTAGCGTGCACTTGGACTCTCTAGGTTACCTAGCGGGCAATTGGACTTCTAGGTTAACGAAAGGGCTCTTGGAATATGTAGGTTGACTAGCGGGCACTTGGACTATCTAGGTTAGGTAATGGGCACTTGGACTATCTAGGTTACCTAGCTTGAACATGGACAATGTAAGTTACATAGCGGGCACTTGGACTATCTAGGTTACCTAACGGGCACTTTGACTATCTAGGTTGCATAGCGGGCACTTGGACTATGTATGTTAACTAGCGAGCACTTGGACTCTAAGTTACCTAGCGGGCACTTGGACTATCTAGGTTACCTAGCGGGCACCTGGATTATGAATGTTCCCTAGCGGGCAATTGGATTATCTAGGTTACCTAGCGGGCACTTGGACTATGTAGGTCAACTAGCGGAACTTGGACTATGTTGGTTAACTAGCGGGCCCTTGGACTATGTAGGTTAATCAGCGGGCACTTGGACTATCTAGGTTTCCTAGCAGGCACTTGGACTATGTACCTACCCTAGCGCGCATTTGACTATGTAGGTTACCTAGTGGGCACTTGGACTATCTAAGTTAACTAACGGGCACCAGGACTATCTAGGTTAACTAGCGGGCACTTGGAATATCTAGGTTACCTAGCCGGCACTTGGATTATGAAGGATCCCTAGAGGGCACTTGGACTATCTAGGTTTCCTAGCAGACACTTGGACTATGTACATACCCTAGCGCGAACTGGGACTATCTAGGTTATCTAGCGGGCAATTGGACTATGTACGTTCCCTAGTGGGCACTTGGACTATCTAGGTTAACTAACGGGCACTAGGACTATCTAGGTTAACTAGCGGGCACTTGGACTATCTAGGTTACCTAGCAGGCACTTGGATTATGAAGGATCCCTAGCGGGCACTTGGACTATCTAGGTTAACTAGCGGGCACTTGGACTACGTAGGTTAACTAGCGGACACTTCCACGATCTAGGATAACTTCGGGCCCTTGCACTATGTAGGTTAACTAACGGGCCCATGGATTATGTAGGTTTACTAGCAGGCACTTGGACTATCTAGGTTAACTAGCGGGCACTTGGACTATGTAGTTTCCCTAGCGGGCATTTGGACTATCTAGGTTACCTAGCAGGCCCTTGGACTATGTATGTTCCAGAGGGGGCACTTGGACTATGTAAGTTAACTACTGGGCACTTGGACTATGTAGGTTAACTAGCGGGCCCTTGGACTATCTAGGTTCCGTAAAGGGCACTTGGACTATCTAGGTGACCGAACGGCCACTTGGACTATCTAGGTTACCTAGCGGGCACTTGGACTATGTAGGCTAACTAGGGGGCCCTTGGACGATCTAGGTTACCTAGGGGGTACTTGAACTATCTAGGTTAACTAGCGGACACTTGCACTATCTAGGTTACCTAGCGGGCACTTGGACTATGTACGTTCCCTAGCGGGCACTTGGACTATCTATGTTAACTAGCGGGTACTTGGAATATGTAGGTTAACTAGCGGACACTTGCACTATGTAGGTTATCTAGCAGGCACTTGGACTATCTAGGTTAACTAGCGTGCACTTGGACTATGTAGGTTCTTTAGCGGGCACTTGGACGATGTAGGTTAACTAGCGTGCCCTGGACTATCTAGGATACTTAGTGGGAACTTGGTATGTAGGTTAACTAGCGGGCACTTGGACTATGTAGGTTAACTAGAGGACAATTGGACTATGTAGGTTAACTAGCCGGCCGTTGGACTATCTAGGTTACCTAGCGGGCACTTGGACTATATAGGTTACCTAGCGGGCACTTGGACTATGTAGGTTACCTAGTGGGCACTTGGATTATCTAGGTTAACGAACGGGCACTTGGAAAAACAGGTAACCTAGCGGGCACTTGGACTGTCTAGGTTACCTAGCGGGAACTTGGACTTCTAGGTTAATGAACAGGCACTTGGACTATGTAGGTTGATTACTGGGCACTTGGACTATCTAGATTAGGTAACGGGAACTTGGACTATCTAGGTTACCTAGCGGGAACTTGGACAATGTAAGTTACCTAGCGGGCACTTGGACTGCCTAGGTTACCTAACGGGCACATTGACTATCTTGGTTACATAGCGGGCACTTGGACTATGTAGGTTAACTAGCGAGCACTTGGACTCTAGGTTACCTAGCGGGCACTTGGACTATGTACGTTCCCTAGCGGGCACTTGGACTATCTATGTTAACTAGCGGGTACTTGGAATATGTAGGTTAACTAGCGGACACTTGCACTATGTAGGTTACCTAGCAGGCACTTGGACAATCTAGGTTAACTAGTGGCCACTTGGACTATCTAGGTTAACTAGCGTACACTTGGACTATGTAGGTTCTTTAGCGGGCACTTGGATGATGTAGGTTAACTAGTGTGCCCTGGACTATCTAGGTTACTTAGCGGGAACTTGGTATGTAGGTTACCTAGCGGGCACTTGGACTATGTAGGTTAACTAGAGGACACTTGGACTATCTAGGTTAACTAGCGTGCACTTGGACTATGTAGGTTCTATAGCGGGCACTTGGACTATGTAGATTAACTAGCGTGCCCTGGACTATCTAGGTTACTTAGCGGGAACTTGGTATGTAGGTTAACTAGCGGGCACTTGGACTATGTAGGTTAACTAGAGGACACTTGGACTATCTAGGTTAACTAGCGAGGCCTTGGACTATCTTGGTTACCTAGCGGGCACTTGGACTTCTAGGTTAACGAACGGGCACTTGGCTATGTAGGTTGCTTACCGGGCACTTGGACTATCTAGGTTAGGTAACGGGCACTTGGACTATCTAGGTTACCTAGCTGGAACTTGGATAAAGTAAGTTACCTAGCGGGCACTTGGACTACTTAGGTTACCTAACGGGCACTTTGACTATCTAGGTTATATAGCGGGCACTTGGACTATGTAGGTTAACTAGCGAGCACTTGGACTCTAGGTTACCTAGCGGGCACTTGGACTATCTAGGTTACCTAGCGGGCACTTGGACTATCTAGGTTAACGAACGGTCACTAGGACTATGTAGGTTACCTAGCAGGAACTTGGACTATGTAGGATCCCTATCGGACATTTGGACTACTTAGATTATCTAGCGGGCACTTGGACTATCTAGGTTAACTAGCAGGCACTTGGACTATCTAGGTCAACTAGCGGAACTTGGACTACGTAGGTCAACTAGCGAACCCTTGGACTATGTAGGTTAACTAGCGGGCACTTGGACGATCTAGGTTAACTAGAGGACATTTGGACTATCTAGGTTAACTAGCAGGCACTTGGACTATCTAGGTTAACTAAGGCCACTTGGACTATCTAGATTACCTAGCTGGCACTTGGACTATGAATGTTCCCTAGCGGGCAATTGGATTATCTAGGTTACCTAGCGGGCACTTGGACTATGTAGGTCAACTAGCGGACCATGGACTATGTTGGTTAACTAGCGGGCCCTTGGACTATGTAGGTTAATCAGCGGGCACTTGGACTATCTAGGTTTCCTAGCAGGCACTTGGACTATGTACCTACCCTAGCGCGCACTTGGACTATGTAGGTTACCTAGTGGGCACTTGGACTATCTAGGTTAACTAACGGGCACTTGGACTATCTAGGTTAACTAGCGGGTACTTGGACTATCTAGGTTACCTAGCAGGCACTTGGATTATGAAGGATCCCTAGCGGGCACTTGGACTATCTAGGTTTCCTAGCAGACACTTGGACTATGTACATACCCTAGCGCGAACTGGGACTATCTAGGTTATCTAGCGGGCAATTGGACTATGTACGTCCCCTAGTGGGCACTTGGACTATCTAGGTTAACTAACGGGCACTAGAACTATCTAGGTTAACTAGCGGGCACTTGGACTATCTAGGTTACCTAGCAGGCACTTGGATTATGAAGGATCCCTAGCGGGCACTTGGACTATCTAGGTTAACTAGCGGGCACTTGGACTACGTAGGTTAACTAGCGGACACTTCCACGATCTAGGTTAACTTCGGGCCCTTGCACTATGTAGGTTAACTAACGGGCCCATGGATTATGTAGGTTTACTAGCAGGCACTTGGACTATCTAGGTTAACTAGCGGGCACTTGGACTATGTAGTTTCCCTAGCGGGCATTTGGACTATCTAGGTTACCTAGCAGGCACTTGGACTATGTATGTTCCAGAGGGGGCACTTGGACTATGTAAGTTAACTACTGGGCACTTGGACTATGTAGGTTAACTAGCGGGCCCTTGGACTATCTAGGTTCCCTAAAGGGCACTTGGAATATCTAGGTGACCGAACGGGCACTTGGACTATGTAGGCTAACTAGGGGGCCCTTGGACGATCTAGGTTACCTAGGGGGTACTTGAACTATCTAGGTTAACTAGCGGACACTTGCACTATCTAGGTTAGCTAGCGGGCACTTGGACTATGTACGTTCCCTAGTGGGTACTTGGACTATCTATGTTAACTAGCGGGTACTTGGAATATGTAGGTTAACTAGCGGACACTTGCACTATGTAGGTTATCTAGCAGGCACTTGGACTATCTAGGTTAACTAGCGGGCACTTGGACTATCTAGTTTAACTAGCGTGCACTTGGACTACGTAGGTTCTTTAGCGGGCACTTGGACGATGTAGGTTAACTAGCGTGCCCTGGACTATCTAGGATACTTAGTGGGAACTTGGTATGTAGGTTAACTAGCGGGCACTTGGACTATGTAGGTTAACTAGAGGACACTTGGACTATGTAGGTTAACTAGCGGGCCTTTGGACTATCTAGGTTACCTAGCGGGCACTTGGACTATATAGGTTACCTAGCGGGCACTTGGACTATGTAGGTTACCTAGTGGGCACTTGGATTATCTAGGTTAACGAACGGGCACTTGGAAAAACAGGTAACCTAGCGGGCACTTGGACTGTCTAGGTTACCTAGCGGGCACTTGGACTTCTAGGTTAATGAACGGGCACTTGGATTATGTAGGTTGATTACTGGGCACTTGGACTATCTAGGTTAGGTAACGGGCACTTGGACTATCTAGGTTACCTAGCGGGAACTTGGACAATGTAAGTTACCTAGCGGGCACTTGGACTACCTAGGTTACCTAACGGGCACATTGACTATCTTGGTTACATAGCGGGCACTTGGACTATGTAGGTTAACTAGCGAGCACTTGGACTCTAGGTTACCTAGCGGGCACTTGGACTATCTAGGTTACCTAGCGGGCACTTGGACTATCTAGGTTAATGAACGGTCACTAGGACTATGTAGGTTACCTGGCGGGCACTTGGACTATTTAGGATCCCTATCGGACATTTGGACTACTTAGGTTACCTAGCGGGCACTTGGACTATCTAGGTTAACTAGCAGGCACTTGGACTATCTAGGTCAACTAGCGAACGCTTGGACTATGTAGGTTAACTAGCGGGCACTTGGAAGATCTAGGTTAACTAGAGGACACTTGGACTATCTAGGTTAACTAGCAGGCACTTGGACTATCTATGTTAACTAGCGGGCACTTAGATGATCAATGTTAACAAGCGGGTACTTGGACTATCTAGGTTAGCTAATGGGCACTTGGACTAAGTACGTCCCCTAGTGGGCACATGGACTATCTAGATTAACTAACGGGCACTAGGACTATCTAGGTTAACTAGGGCCACTTGGACTATCTAGCTTACCTAGCAGGCACTTGGACTATGAATGTTCCCTAGCGGGCAATTGGATTATCTAGGTTACCTAGCGGGCACTTGGACTAATTAGGTCAACTATCGGGCCCTTGGACTATCTAGGTTAGCTAACTGACACTTGGTCTATGTAGGTTAACTAGCGGACACTTGCACGATCTAAGTTAACTGCGGGCTCTTTCACTATGTAGGTTAACTAGCGGGCCCATTGACTATGTAGGTTAACTAGCGGAACTTGGACTATGTAGGTTCCTTAGCGGGCACTTGGACTATGTAGGTTAACTAGCGTGCCCTTGGACTATCTAGGTTAACTAGCGGGCCCTTGGACTATCTAGGTTACCTAGCGGGCACTTGGACTATGTATGTTACCTAGTGGGCACTTGGACTATCTAGGTTAACGAACGGGCACTTGGACTTCTAGGTTAACGAACGGGCACTTGGTCAATGTAGGTTGCTTACCGGGCACTTGGACTATCTAGGTTAGGTAATGGGCACTTGGACTATGAATGTTCCCTAGCAGGCACTTGGATTATCTAGGTTACCTAGCGGGCACTTGGACTATGTAGGTCAACTAGCGGTCCCTTGGACTATCTAGGTTACCTAGCGGGCACTTGGACTATATAGGTTACCTAGTGGGCACTTGGACTATCTAGGTTAACCAACGGGCACTTGGACTTCTAGGTTAACGAACGGGCACTTGGTCTATGTAGGTTGCTTACCGGGCACTTGGACTATCTAGGTTAGGTAATGGGCACTTGGACTATGAATGTTCCCTAGCAGGCACTTGGATTATCTAGGTTACCTAGCGGGCACTTGGACTATGTAGGTCAACTAGCGGGCCCTTGGACTATCTAGGTTATCTAGCAGGCACTTGGACTATGTACCTACCCTAGCGCGCACTTGGACTATCTAGGTTACATAGTGGGCACTTGGACTATCTAGGTTAACTAACGGGCACCAGGACTATCTAGGTTAACTAGCGGGCACTTGGACTATCTAGGTTACCTAGCAGGCACTTGGATTATGAAGGATCCCTAGCGGGCACTTGGACTATCCAGGTTAACTAGCGGGCACTTGGACTATGTAGGTTAACTAGCGGACACTCCCACGATCTAGGTTAACTTCGGGCCCTTGCACTATGTAGGTTAACTAACGGGCCCATGGATTATGTAGGTTTACTAGCAGGCACTTGGACTATCTAGGTTAACTAGCGGGCACTTGGACTGTGTAGTTTCCCTAGCGGGCATTTGGACTGTCTAGGTTACCTAGCAGGCACTTGGACTATGTATGTTCCAGAGGGTGCACTTGGACTATGTAAGTTAACTACTGGGCACTTGGACTATGTAGGCTAACTAAGGGGCCCTTGGACGATCTTGGTCACCTAGCGGGTACTTGAACTATCTAGGTTAACTAGCGGACACTTGCACTATCTAGGTTACCTAGCGGGCACTTGGACTATGTACGTTCCCTAGCGGGCACTTGGACTATCTATGTTAACTAGCGGGTACTTGGAATATGTAGGTTAACTAGCGGACACTTGCACTATGTAGGTTACCTAGCAGGCACTTGGACTATCTAGGTTAACTAGCGGGCACTTGGACTATCTAGGTTAACTAGCGTGCACTTGGACTATGTAGGTTCTTTAGCGGGCACTTGGACGATGTAGGTTAACTAGCGTGCCCTGGACTATCTAGGATACTTAGTGGGAACTTGGTATGTAGGTTAACTAGCGGGCACTTGGACTATGTAGGTTAACTAGAGGACACTTAGACTATCTAGGTTAACTAGCGGGCCCTTGGACTATCTAGGATACCTAGCGGGCACTTGGACTATGTAGGTTACCTAGTGGGCCCTTGGATTATCTAGGTTAACGAACGGGCACTTGGAAAAACAGGTAACCTAGCGGGCACTTGGACGGTCTAGGTTACCTAGCGGGCACTTGGACTTCTAGGTTAACGAACGGGCACTTGGACTATGTAGGTTGCTTACTGGGTACTTGGACTATCTAGGTTAGGTAACGGGCACTTGGACTATCTAGGTTACCTAGCGGGAACTTGGACAATGTAAGTTACCTAGCGGGCACTTGGACTACCTAGGTTACCTAACGGGCACATTGACTATCTTGGTTACATAGAGGGCACTTGTACTATGTAGGTTAACTAGCGAGCACTTGGACTCTAGGTTACCTAGCGGGCACTTGGACTATCTAGGTTACCTAGCGGGCACTTGGACTATCTAGGTTAACGAACGGTCACTAGGACTATGTAGGTTACCTAGCGGGCACTTGGACTACTTAGGATACCTATCGGACATTTGGACTACTTAGGTTACCTAGCGGGCACTTGGACTATCTAGGTTAACAAGCAGGCACTTGGACTATCTAGGTCAACTAGCGGACCATGGACTACGTAGGTCAACTAGCGAACGCTTGGACTATGTAGGTTAACTAGCGGGCACTTGGAAGATCTATGTTAACTAGAGGACACTTGGACTATCTAGGTTAACTAGCAGGCACTTGGACTATCTAGGTTAACTAGCGGGCACTTAGATGATCAATGTTAACAAGCGGGCACTTGGACTATCTAGGTTAGCTAATGGGCACTTGGACTAAGTACGTCCCCTAGTGGGCACATGGACTATCTAGATTAACTAACGGGCACTAGGACTATCTAGGTTAACTAGGGCCACTTGGACTATCTAGGTTACCTAGCAGGCACTTGGACTATGAATGTTCTCTAGCGGGCAATTGGATTATCTAGGTTACCTAGCGAGCACTTGGACTAATTAGGTCAACTAGCGGGCCCTTGGACTATCTAGGTTAGCTAACTGACATTTGGTCTATGTAGGTTAACTAGTGGACACTTGCACGATCTAGGTTAACTAGCGGGCTCTTTCATTATGTAGGTTAACTAGCGGGCCCATTGACTATGTAGGTTAACTAGCGGACACTTGGACTATGTAGGTTCCTTAGCGGGCACTTGGACTATGTAGGTTAACTAGCGTGCCCTTGGACTATGTAGGTTAACTAGCGGGCCCTTGGACTATCTAGGTTACCTAGCGGGCACTTGGATTATATAGGTTACATAGCGGGCACTTGGACTATGTAGGTTACCTAGTGGGCACTTGGACTATCTAGGTTAACGAACGGGCACTTGGACTTCTAGGTTAACGAACGGGCACTTGGTCTATGTAGGTTGCTTACCGGGCACTTGGACTATCTAGGTTAGGTAATGGGCACTTGGACTATGAATGTTCCCTAGCAGGCACTTGGATTATCTAGGTTACCTAGCGGGCACTTGGACTATGTAGGTCAACTAGCGGGCCCTTGGACTATCTAGGTTACCTAGCGGGCACTTGGACTATATAGGTTACCTAGTGGGCACTTGGACTATCTAGGTTAACGAACGGGCACTTGGACTTCTAGGTTAACGAACGGGCACTTGGTCTATGTAGGTTGCTTACCGGGCACTTGGACTATCTAGGTTAGGTAATGGGCACTTGGACTATGAATGTTCCCTAGCAGGCACTTGGATTATCTAGGTTACCTAGCGGGCACTTGGACTATGTAGGTCAACTAGCGGGCCCTTGGACTATCTAGGTTAGCTAACTGGCACTTGGACTATGTAGGTTAACTAGCGGACACTTGCACGATCTTGGTTAACTAGCGGGCTCTTGCACTATGTAGGATAACTAGCGGGCCCATTGACTATGTAGGTTAAGTAGCGGGCACTTGGACTATCTATGTTAACTAGCGGGCCCTTGGACTATCTATGTTAACTAGCGGGCACCTGGAATATGTAGGTTAACTAGCGGACACTTGCACTATGTAGGTTACTTAGCAGGCACTTGGACTATCTAGGTTAACTAGCGGGCACTTGGACTATCTAGGTTACCTAGCAGGCACTTGGACTATGTAGGTTAACTAGTGGGCACTTGGACTATCTAGGTTACCTAGCGGGCACTTGGACTATCTACGTTACCTAGCGGACACTTGGACTATCTATGTTAACTAGCGGGCACTTGGACTATGTAGGTTCCCTATCGGGCATGTGGACTAGATTGGTTCCCTAGCGGGCACTTGGTCTATCTAGGTTAACTAGCGGGCACTTGGACTATCTAGGTTAACTAGAGGGTCCTTGGACTATGTAGGTTAACTATCGGGCACTTGGATTATCTAGGTTAACTAGCGGGCACTTGGACGATATAGGTTAACTAGCGGACACTTGGATTATCTGGGTTACCTAGCGGGCACTTGGATTATCTAGGTTCCCTAGAGGGCATTTGGACTATATAGATTAGCTAGCGGGCACTTAGACTCTGTAGGTTACCTAGCGGGCACTTGGACTATCTAGGTTACCTAGATGGTACTTGAACTATCTACGTTACCTAGCGGGTTCTTGGAGTATGTAGGTTACCTTGTGGGATGTTGGACTATCTAGGTTACCAAGCGGGCACTTGGACTTTCTAGGTTAACTAACGGGCACTTGGAATATGTAGGTTCCCTATCGGGCACTTGGAGAATGTAGGTTAACTAGGGGGCACTAGCACTATGTAGGTTACCGAGCGGTCCCTTGGATTAACTAGGTTACCTAACGGGCATTTGGACTATGTAGGCTCCCTAGCGGGCATTTGGACTATATAGATTACTTAGGGGCACTTAGACTTTGTAGGTTACCTAGCGGGCACTTGGACTATCTAGGTTACCTAGCTGGCACTTGAACTATCTACGTTACCTAGCGGGTTCTTGGAATATGTAGGTTACCTAGCGGGCTGTTGGACTATCTAGGTTACCTAACGGGCACTTGGACTATGTAGGTTCCCTAGCGGGGTCCTTGGACTATGTAAGTTCCCTAGCGGGTACTTGGACTATGTGGGTTCCCTAGTGGGCATTTGGACTATGTAGGTTACCTAAAGCACACTTGGACTAAATAGGTTCCCTTGCGGGCACTTGGATTATGTAGGTTCCCTATCGGGCACTTGGACTATGTAGGTTAACTAGCGGGCATTTGGACTATGTAGGTTACCTAGCGGGCACTTGGACTATGTAGGTTATCTATCGGGCACTTGGAGGATGTAGGTTAACTAGGGGGCACTAGGACAATTTAGGTTACCTACTGGGCCCTTGGACTATCTATGTTACCTAGGGGGAACCTGGACTATGTAGGTTAACTAGTGGGCACTTGGACTATCTAGGTTACCTAGCAGGCACTTGGACTATGTAGGTTAACTAGTGGGCACTTGGACTATCTAGGTTACCTAGCGGGCACTTGGACTATGTACGGTCCCTAGCGGGCACTTGGACTATCTACTTTACCTAGCGATGTCCTTGGACTATGTAAGCTCCCTAGGGTGCACTTGGACTACGTGGGTTCCCTAGCGGGCATTTGGACTATGTAGGTTACCTAACACGCACTTGCACTAAATAGGTTCCCTATCAGGCACGTGGACTAGATTGGTTCCCTAGCGGGCACTTTGTCTATCTAGGTTAACTAGCGGGCACTTGGACTATCTAGGTAAACTAGCGGGCATTTGGACTATTAGGGTCCCTAACAGGCATTTGGACTATATTGGTTACCTAGCGGGCACTTGGACTATGTAGGTTAACGAACGGGCACTTGGACTATGTAGGTAAACTAGTGGCCACTTGAACTCTCTAGGTTACCTAGCGGGCACTTGGACTATGTAGGTTAACTAGCGAACTGTTGCACGATCTAGGTTACATAGCTGGAACTTGGACTATATAGGTTACCTTGCGGGCACTTGGACTATGTAGGTTAACTAGCGTGCACTTGGACGATCTAGGTTAACTAGCGGGTACTTGGACTATGTAGGTTAACTAGCGGGCCCTTGTACTTTGTAGATTAACTAGCGGCACTTGGACTATCTACGTTAACTAGCGGGCCCTTGGACTATGTAGATTCCCTAGCGGGCTCTTGGACTATGTATGTTCCAGAGCGGGCACTTGGACTATGTAGGTTCCAGAGCGGGCACTTGGACTATCTAAGTTCCCTAGCGGGCACTTGTACTATATAGGATAACTAGCGGACACTTGGACGATCTAGGTTAAGTAGCGGGTGCTTGGACTATGTAGGTTAACTAGCGGGCCCTTGAACAGTGTAGATTAACTAGCGGCACTTGGACTATCTACGTTAACTAGCGGGCCCTAGGACTATGTAGATTCCCTACCGGGCACTTGGACTACATAGGTTCCCTAAGGGGCACCTGGACTCTGTATGTTCCCTACAGACACTTTAACTATGTAAGTTAACTACCGGACACTTGGACTATGTAGGTTAACTAGCGGGCCCTTGGACTATCTAGGTTACCTAGCGGGCACTTGGACTATGTAGGTTAACTACCGGGCACATGCACTATCTAGGTTACCTAGAGGGCACTTGGACTATGTACGTTCCTTAGCGGGCACTTGGACTATCTATGTTAACTAGCGGGCACTTGGACTATGTAGGTTAACTAGGGGACACTTGCCCTATGTAGGTTACCTAGCGGTACTTGGACTATCTAGGTTAACTAGCGTGCACTTGGGCTATGTAGGTTCCTTAGCGGGCACTTGGACTAACTAGTTTACCTAGCGGGCACTTGGACTATGTAGGTTAACTAGCGGACAGTTGCACGATCTAGGTTACATAGCTGGAACTTGGACTATATAGGTTACCTTGCGGGCACTTGGACTATGTAGGTTACCTAGCGGGCACTTGGACTATCTAGGTTAACAAACATGCACTTGGACTATGTAGGTAACCTAGCGGACACTTGGACAATCTAGGTTACCTAGCGGGCAATTGGACTATCTAGGTTAAAGAACGGGCACTTGGACTATCTAGGTTACCTAGCGGGCACTTGGACTATGTAAGTTACCTAGCAGGCCCTTGGACTATCTAAGTTACCTAGCGGGCACTTGGACTATGTAGGTTAACTAGCGGGCACTTGGACGATCTAGGTTAACAAGCGGGCACTTGGATGATATAGGTTAACTAGCGGGCACTTGGATTATCTGGGTTACCTAGCGGGCACTTGGAATATGTAGGTTCCCTAGCGGGCATTTGGACTATATAGATAAGCTAGCGGGCACATAGACTCTGTAGGTTTCCTAGCGGGCACTTGGACTATCTAGGTTACCTAGATGGTACTTGAACTATCTACGTTACCTAGCGGGTTCTTGGAGTATGTAGGTTACCTAGTGGGATGTTGGACTATCTAGGTTACCAAGCGGGAACTTGGACTTTCTAGGTTAACTAACGGGCACTTGGACTATGTAGGTTCCCTATCGGGCACTTGGAGAATGTAGGTTAACTAGGGGGCACTAGGATTATGTAGGTTACCTAGCGGGCCCTTGGACTATCTAGGTTACCTAACGGGCATTTGGACTATGTAGGCTCCCTAGCGGGCATTTAGACTATATAGATTACCTACGGGCACTTAGACTTTGTAGGTTACCTAGCGGGCACTTGGACTATCTAGGTTACCTAGCTGGCACTTGAACTATCTACGTTACCTAGCGGGTTCTTGGAATATGTAGGTTACCTAGCGGGCTGTTGGACTATCTAGGTTACCTAACGGGCACTTTGACTATGTAGGTTCCCTAGCGGGGTCCTTGGACTATGTAAGTTCCCTAGCGGGCACTTGGACTATGTAGGTTCCTTAGCGGGCACTTGGATTATGTAGGTTCCCTATCGGGCACTTGGACTATGTAGGTTAACTAGCGGGCATTTGGACTATGTAGGTTACCTAGCGGGCACTTGGACTCTGTAGGTTCCCTATCGGGCACTTTGAGGATGTAGGTTAACTAGGGGGCACTAGGACAATGTAGGTTACCTACTGGGCCCTTGGACTATCTAGGTAACCTAGGGGGAACCTGGACTATGTAGGTTAACTAGTGGGTACTTGGACTATCTAGGTTACCTAGCAGGCACTTGGACTATGTAGGTTAACTAGTGGGAACTTGGACTATCTAGGTTACCTAGCGGGCACTTGGACTATCTACGTTCCTAGCTGGCACTTGGACTATCTACGTTACCTAGCGGGCACTTGGACTATGTACGTTACCTAGCGGGCACTTGGACTATGTATGTTAACTAGCGGACACTTGGACTATGTAGGTTCCCTATCGGGCACGTGGACTAGATTGGTTCCCTAGCGGGCACTTGGTCTATCTAGGTTAACTAGCGAACACTTGATCTATCTAGGTTAACTAGCGGGCATTTGGACTATTAGGGTCCCTAACGGTCATTTGGACTATATTGGTTACCTAGCGGGCACTTGGACTATGTAGGGTAACGAACGGGCACTTGGACTATGTAGGTAACCTAGTGGTCACTTGAACTGTGTAGGTTACCTAGCGGGCACTTGGACTATGTAGGTTAACCAGCGGGCTCTTGGACTATCTAGGTTAACTAGAGGGCCCTTGGACGATGTAGGTTAACTAGCGGGCCCTTGGACGATATAGGTTAACTAGCGGGCCCTCGGACGATCTAGGTTAACTAGCGGGTACTTGGACTATGTAATTTCCCTAGCGGGCATTTGGACTATTTAGGTTACCAAACGGGGACTTGGACTATGTAGGTTACGTAGCAGGCACTTTGACTATCTAGGTTAACTAACGGGCACTTGGACTATGTAGGTTGCCTAGCGGGCACTTGGACTATGTAGGTTCCCTAGCGGGCACTTGGGTTATGTAGATTCCCTATCGGGCTATTGGATTATGTTGGTTCCCTATCGGGCACTTGGACTATGTAGGTTAACTAGCGGGCACTTGGACAGTCTAGGTAACCTAGCGGGCACTTGGACTATCTAGGTTAACCAACGGGCACTTGGACTATGTAGGTACCCTAGCGGGCACTTGGACTGTCTAGGTTACCTAGCAGGCACTTTGAATATCTAGGTTAACGAATGGGCACTTGGACTATGTTGGTTACCTAGCGGGCACTTGGACTATGTAGGATCCCTATCGGACAATTGTAGTACTTAGGTTAACTAGCGGGCACTTTGACTCTAGGTTAACTAGCGGGCACTTGGACTATCTAGATGAACTAGTGGGCCCTTGTACTATGTAGGTTAACTAGCGGGCACTTGGACTATGTACACACCCTAGCGCGCACTTGGACTATCTAGGTTAACTAACGGGCACTAGGACTATCTAGGTTAACTAGCGGGCACTTGGACTATCTAGGTTACCTAGCAGGCACTTGGATTATGAAGGATCCCTAGCGGAAACTTGGACAATCTAGGTTAACTAGCCGGCACTTGGACTATCTAGGTTAACTAGAGGGCACTTGGACTATCAAAGTTAACAAGTGAGCCCTTGGACTATGTAGGTTAAGTAGCGGGCCCTTGGACTATCTAGGTTACCAGGCGGGCACTTGGACTATCTAGGTTACCTAGTGGGCACTTGGTCTATCTAAGTTAACGAACGGGCACTTGGAATATGCAGGTATCCTAGCGGGCACTTGGAATGTCTAGGTTACCAAGCGCGCACTAGGACTTCTAGGTTAACGAACGGGCACTTGGACTATGTAGGTTGCTTAGCGGGCACTTGGACTATCTAGGTTAGGTAACGGGCACTTTGAGTATCTAGGTTACCTCGTGGGAACTTGGACAATGTAAGTTACCTAGCGGGCACTTGGACTATCTAGGTTACCTAACGGGCACTTTGACTATCTAGGTTACATAGCGGGCACATGGACTATGTAGGTTACCTAGCAGGCACTTGGACTATCTAAGTTACCTAGCGGGCCCTTGGACTATGTAGGTTTCCTAGCGGGCAGTTGGACTATCTAGGTTACGAACGGGCACTTGGAATATGTAGGTAACCTAGCGGGTACTTGGACAGTCTAGGTTACCTATCGGGCACTTGGACTATCTAGGTTAACGAACGGGCACTTGGACTATGTAGGTAACCTAGCGGACACTTGGACAGTCTAGGTTACCTATCGGGCACTTGGACTATCTAGGTTAACGAACAGGCACTTGGACTATCTAGGTTACCTAACGGGAACTTGGACTATGTAGGTTAACTAGCGGACACTTGGAATATCAAGGTTAACTAGCGGGCCCTTGGACTATGTAGGTTAACTAGCGGGCACTTGAACTATCTAGGTTAATAAGCTGACCTTGGACTATTTAGGTTAACTAGCGGGCACTTGGACTATCTAGGTTAACTAGCTGACCTTGGACTATGTAGGTTAACTAGCGGGCACTTGGACTATCTAGGTTGACTAGCGGGCACTTGCACAATGCAGGTTCCATAGCGGGCACTTTGACTATGTAGGTTCCCTAGCGGGCACTTGGACTATATAGGTTCCCTATGGGCACTTGGACTATCTAGGTTCCCTAATGGGCATTTGGAATATATAGGTTCCCTATCGGGCACTTGGACTATGTAGGTTCCTCTGCGGGCACTTGGACTATGTAGGTTCCCTATTGGGCATTGGACTATGTAGGTTAACTAGCAGGCCCTTGGACTATCTAGGTTACCTAGAGGGCACTTGGACTATGTAGGTTAACTAGCGGACACTTGGACAATCTTGGTTACCTAGCGGGCACTTGAATTATGTACGTACCCTAGCGCGCACTTGGACTATCTAGGTTACCTAGCAATCACTTGGACTATGTACGTCCCATAGCGGGCACTTGGACTATCTAGGTTAACTAGAGGGACTTGGACTATGTAGGTTAACTAGCGGACACTTGGATTATCTAGGTTAACTATCGGGCACTTGGATGATCAAGGTTAACTAGCGGGCACTTGGACTATCTAGGTTAACGAACGGGCACTTGGACTTCTAGGTTAACGAACGGGCACTTGGTCTATGTAGGTTGCTTACCGGGCACTTGGACTATCTAGGTTAGGTAATGGGCACTTGGACTATGAATGTTCCCTAGCAGGCACTTGGATTATCTAGGTTACCTAGCGGGCACTTGGACTATGTAGGTCAACTAGCGGGCCCTTGGACTATCTAGGTTAGCTAACTGGCACTTGGACTATGTAGGTTAACTAGCGGACACTTGCACGATCTTGGTTAACTAGCGGGCTCTTGCACTATGTAGGATAACTAGCGGGCCCATTGACTATGTAGGTTAAGTAGCGGGCACTTGGACTATCTATGTTAACTAGCGGGCCCTTGGACTATCTATGTTAACTAGCGGGCACCTGGAATATGTAGGTTAACTAGCGGACACTTGCACTATGTAGGTTACTTAGCAGGCACTTGGACTATCTAGGTTAACTAGCGGGCACTTGGACTATCTAGGTTACCTAGCAGGCACTTGGACTATGTAGGTTAACTAGTGGGCACTTGGACTATCTAGGTTACCTAGCGGGCACTTGGACTATCTACGTTACCTAGCGGACACTTGGACTATCTATGTTAACTAGCGGGCACTTGGACTATGTAGGTTCCCTATCGGGCATGTGGACTAGATTGGTTCCCTAGCGGGCACTTGGTCTATCTAGGTTAACTAGCGGGCACTTGGACTATCTAGGTTAACTAGAGGGTCCTTGGACTATGTAGGTTAACTATCGGGCACTTGGATTATCTAGGTTAACTAGCGGGCACTTGGACGATATAGGTTAACTAGCGGACACTTGGATTATCTGGGTTACCTAGCGGGCACTTGGATTATCTAGGTTCCCTAGAGGGCATTTGGACTATATAGATTAGCTAGCGGGCACTTAGACTCTGTAGGTTACCTAGCGGGCACTTGGACTATCTAGGTTACCTAGATGGTACTTGAACTATCTACGTTACCTAGCGGGTTCTTGGAGTATGTAGGTTACCTTGTGGGATGTTGGACTATCTAGGTTACCAAGCGGGCACTTGGACTTTCTAGGTTAACTAACGGGCACTTGGAATATGTAGGTTCCCTATCGGGCACTTGGAGAATGTAGGTTAACTAGGGGGCACTAGCACTATGTAGGTTACCGAGCGGTCCCTTGGATTAACTAGGTTACCTAACGGGCATTTGGACTATGTAGGCTCCCTAGCGGGCATTTGGACTATATAGATTACTTAGGGGCACTTAGACTTTGTAGGTTACCTAGCGGGCACTTGGACTATCTAGGTTACCTAGCTGGCACTTGAACTATCTACGTTACCTAGCGGGTTCTTGGAATATGTAGGTTACCTAGCGGGCTGTTGGACTATCTAGGTTACCTAACGGGCACTTGGACTATGTAGGTTCCCTAGCGGGGTCCTTGGACTATGTAAGTTCCCTAGCGGGTACTTGGACTATGTGGGTTCCCTAGTGGGCATTTGGACTATGTAGGTTACCTAAAGCACACTTGGACTAAATAGGTTCCCTTGCGGGCACTTGGATTATGTAGGTTCCCTATCGGGCACTTGGACTATGTAGGTTAACTAGCGGGCATTTGGACTATGTAGGTTACCTAGCGGGCACTTGGACTATGTAGGTTATCTATCGGGCACTTGGAGGATGTAGGTTAACTAGGGGGCACTAGGACAATTTAGGTTACCTACTGGGCCCTTGGACTATCTATGTTACCTAGGGGGAACCTGGACTATGTAGGTTAACTAGTGGGCACTTGGACTATCTAGGTTACCTAGCAGGCACTTGGACTATGTAGGTTAACTAGTGGGCACTTGGACTATCTAGGTTACCTAGCGGGCACTTGGACTATGTACGGTCCCTAGCGGGCACTTGGACTATCTACTTTACCTAGCGATGTCCTTGGACTATGTAAGCTCCCTAGGGTGCACTTGGACTACGTGGGTTCCCTAGCGGGCATTTGGACTATGTAGGTTACCTAACACGCACTTGCACTAAATAGGTTCCCTATCAGGCACGTGGACTAGATTGGTTCCCTAGCGGGCACTTTGTCTATCTAGGTTAACTAGCGGGCACTTGGACTATCTAGGTAAACTAGCGGGCATTTGGACTATTAGGGTCCCTAACAGGCATTTGGACTATATTGGTTACCTAGCGGGCACTTGGACTATGTAGGTTAACGAACGGGCACTTGGACTATGTAGGTAAACTAGTGGCCACTTGAACTCTCTAGGTTACCTAGCGGGCACTTGGACTATGTAGGTTAACTAGCGAACTGTTGCACGATCTAGGTTACATAGCTGGAACTTGGACTATATAGGTTACCTTGCGGGCACTTGGACTATGTAGGTTAACTAGCGTGCACTTGGACGATCTAGGTTAACTAGCGGGTACTTGGACTATGTAGGTTAACTAGCGGGCCCTTGAACTTTGTAGATTAACTAGCGGCACTTGGACTATCTACGTTAACTAGCGGGCCCTTGGACTATGTAGATTCCCTAGCGGGCTCTTGGACTATGTATGTTCCAGAGCGGGCACTTGGACTATGTAGGTTCCAGAGCGGGCACTTGGACTATCTAAGTTCCCTAGCGGGCACTTGTACTATATAGGATAACTAGCGGACACTTGGACGATCTAGGTTAAGTAGCGGGTGCTTGGACTATGTAGGTTAACTAGCGGGCCCTTGAACAGTGTAGATTAACTAGCGGCACTTGGACTATCTACGTTAACTAGCGGGCCCTAGGACTATGTAGATTCCCTACCGGGCACTTGGACTACATAGGTTCCCTAAGGGGCACCTGGACTCTGTATGTTCCCTACAGACACTTTAACTATGTAAGTTAACTACCGGACACTTGGACTATGTAGGTTAACTAGCGGGCCCTTGGACTATCTAGGTTACCTAGCGGGCACTTGGACTATGTAGGTTAACTACCGGGCACATGCACTATCTAGGTTACCTAGAGGGCACTTGGACTATGTACGTTCCTTAGCGGGCACTTGGACTATCTATGTTAACTAGCGGGCACTTGGACTATGTAGGTTAACTAGGGGACACTTGCCCTATGTAGGTTACCTAGCGGTACTTGGACTATCTAGGTTAACTAGCGTGCACTTGGGCTATGTAGGTTCCTTAGCGGGCACTTGGACTAACTAGTTTACCTAGCGGGCACTTGGACTATGTAGGTTAACTAGCGGACAGTTGCACGATCTAGGTTACATAGCTGGAACTTGGACTATATAGGTTACCTTGCGGGCACTTGGACTATGTAGGTTACCTAGCGGGCACTTGGACTATCTAGGTTAACAAACATGCACTTGGACTATGTAGGTAACCTAGCGGACACTTGGACAATCTAGGTTACCTAGCGGGCAATTGGACTATCTAGGTTAAAGAACGGGCACTTGGACTATCTAGGTTACCTAGCGGGCACTTGGACTATGTAAGTTACCTAGCAGGCCCTTGGACTATCTAAGTTACCTAGCGGGCACTTGGACTATGTAGGTTAACTAGCGGGCACTTGGACGATCTAGGTTAACAAGCGGGCACTTGGATGATATAGGTTAACTAGCGGGCACTTGGATTATCTGGGTTACCTAGCGGGCACTTGGAATATGTAGGTTCCCTAGCGGGCATTTGGACTATATAGATAAGCTAGCGGGCACATAGACTCTGTAGGTTTCCTAGCGGGCACTTGGACTATCTAGGTTACCTAGATGGTACTTGAACTATCTACGTTACCTAGCGGGTTCTTGGAGTATGTAGGTTACCTAGTGGGATGTTGGACTATCTAGGTTACCAAGCGGGAACTTGGACTTTCTAGGTTAACTAACGGGCACTTGGACTATGTAGGTTCCCTATCGGGCACTTGGAGAATGTAGGTTAACTAGGGGGCACTAGGATTATGTAGGTTACCTAGCGGGCCCTTGGACTATCTAGGTTACCTAACGGGCATTTGGACTATGTAGGCTCCCTAGCGGGCATTTAGACTATATAGATTACCTACGGGCACTTAGACTTTGTAGGTTACCTAGCGGGCACTTGGACTATCTAGGTTACCTAGCTGGCACTTGAACTATCTACGTTACCTAGCGGGTTCTTGGAATATGTAGGTTACCTAGCGGGCTGTTGGACTATCTAGGTTACCTAACGGGCACTTTGACTATGTAGGTTCCCTAGCGGGGTCCTTGGACTATGTAAGTTCCCTAGCGGGCACTTGGACTATGTAGGTTCCTTAGCGGGCACTTGGATTATGTAGGTTCCCTATCGGGCACTTGGACTATGTAGGTTAACTAGCGGGCATTTGGACTATGTAGGTTACCTAGCGGGCACTTGGACTCTGTAGGTTCCCTATCGGGCACTTTGAGGATGTAGGTTAACTAGGGGGCACTAGGACAATGTAGGTTACCTACTGGGCCCTTGGACTATCTAGGTAACCTAGGGGGAACCTGGACTATGTAGGTTAACTAGTGGGTACTTGGACTATCTAGGTTACCTAGCAGGCACTTGGACTATGTAGGTTAACTAGTGGGAACTTGGACTATCTAGGTTACCTAGCGGGCACTTGGACTATCTACGTTCCTAGCTGGCACTTGGACTATCTACGTTACCTAGCGGGCACTTGGACTATGTACGTTACCTAGCGGGCACTTGGACTATGTATGTTAACTAGCGGACACTTGGACTATGTAGGTTCCCTATCGGGCACGTGGACTAGATTGGTTCCCTAGCGGGCACTTGGTCTATCTAGGTTAACTAGCGAACACTTGATCTATCTAGGTTAACTAGCGGGCATTTGGACTATTAGGGTCCCTAACGGTCATTTGGACTATATTGGTTACCTAGCGGGCACTTGGACTATGTAGGGTAACGAACGGGCACTTGGACTATGTAGGTAACCTAGTGGTCACTTGAACTGTGTAGGTTACCTAGCGGGCACTTGGACTATGTAGGTTAACCAGCGGGCTCTTGGACTATCTAGGTTAACTAGAGGGCCCTTGGACGATGTAGGTTAACTAGCGGGCCCTTGGACGATATAGGTTAACTAGCGGGCCCTCGGACGATCTAGGTTAACTAGCGGGTACTTGGACTATGTAATTTCCCTAGCGGGCATTTGGACTATTTAGGTTACCAAACGGGGACTTGGACTATGTAGGTTACGTAGCAGGCACTTTGACTATCTAGGTTAACTAACGGGCACTTGGACTATGTAGGTTGCCTAGCGGGCACTTGGACTATGTAGGTTCCCTAGCGGGCACTTGGGTTATGTAGATTCCCTATCGGGCTATTGGATTATGTTGGTTCCCTATCGGGCACTTGGACTATGTAGGTTAACTAGCGGGCACTTGGACAGTCTAGGTAACCTAGCGGGCACTTGGACTATCTAGGTTAACCAACGGGCACTTGGACTATGTAGGTACCCTAGCGGGCACTTGGACTGTCTAGGTTACCTAGCAGGCACTTTGAATATCTAGGTTAACGAATGGGCACTTGGACTATGTTGGTTACCTAGCGGGCACTTGGACTATGTAGGATCCCTATCGGACAATTGTAGTACTTAGGTTAACTAGCGGGCACTTTGACTCTAGGTTAACTAGCGGGCAATTGGACTATCTAGATGAACTAGTGGGCCCTTGTACTATGTAGGTTAACTAGCGGGCACTTGGACTATGTACACACCCTAGCGCGCACTTGGACTATCTAGGTTAACTAACGGGCACTAGGACTATCTAGGTTAACTAGCGGGCACTTGGACTATCTAGGTTACCTAGCAGGCACTTGGATTATGAAGGATCCCTAGCGGAAACTTGGACAATCTAGGTTAACTAGCCGGCACTTGGACTATCTAGGTTAACTAGAGGGCACTTGGACTATCAAAGTTAACAAGTGAGCCCTTGGACTATGTAGGTTAAGTAGCGGGCCCTTGGACTATCTAGGTTACCAGGCGGGCACTTGGACTATCTAGGTTACCTAGTGGGCACTTGGTCTATCTAAGTTAACGAACGGGCACTTGGAATATGCAGGTATCCTAGCGGGCACTTGGAATGTCTAGGTTACCAAGCGCGCACTAGGACTTCTAGGTTAACGAACGGGCACTTGGACTATGTAGGTTGCTTAGCGGGCACTTGGACTATCTAGGTTAGGTAACGGGCACTTTGAGTATCTAGGTTACCTCGTGGGAACTTGGACAATGTAAGTTACCTAGCGGGCACTTGGACTATCTAGGTTACCTAACGGGCACTTTGACTATCTAGGTTACATAGCGGGCACATGGACTATGTAGGTTACCTAGCAGGCACTTGGACTATCTAAGTTACCTAGCGGGCCTTGGACTATGTAGGTTTCCTAGCGGGCAGTTGGACTATCTAGGTTACGAACGGGCACTTGGAATATGTAGGTAACCTAGCGGGTACTTGGACAGTCTAGGTTACCTATCGGGCACTTGGACTATCTAGGTTAACGAACGGGCACTTGGACTATGTAGGTAACCTAGCGGACACTTGGACAGTCTAGGTTACCTATCGGGCACTTGGACTATCTAGGTTAACGAACAGGCACTTGGACTATCTAGGTTACCTAACGGGAACTTGGACTATGTAGGTTAACTAGCGGACACTTGGAATATCAAGGTTAACTAGCGGGCCCTTGGACTATGTAGGTTAACTAGCGGGCACTTGAACTATCTAGGTTAATAAGCTGACCTTGGACTATTTAGGTTAACTAGCGGGCACTTGGACTATCTAGGTTAACTAGCTGACCTTGGACTATGTAGGTTAACTAGCGGGCACTTGGACTATCTAGGTTGACTAGCGGGCACTTGCACAATGCAGGTTCCATAGCGGGCACTTTGACTATGTAGGTTCCCTAGCGGGCACTTGGACTATATAGGTTCCCTATGGGCACTTGGACTATCTAGGTTCCCTAATGGGCATTTGGAATATATAGGTTCCCTATCGGGCACTTGGACTATGTAGGTTCCTCTGCGGGCACTTGGACTATGTAGGTTCCCTATTGGGCATTGGACTATGTAGGTTAACTAGCAGGCCCTTGGACTATCTAGGTTACCTAGAGGGCACTTGGACTATGTAGGTTAACTAGCGGACACTTGGACAATCTTGGTTACCTAGCGGGCACTTGAATTATGTACGTACCCTAGCGCGCACTTGGACTATCTAGGTTACCTAGCAATCACTTGGACTATGTACGTCCCATAGCGGGCACTTGGACTATCTAGGTTAACTAGAGGGACTTGGACTATGTAGGTTAACTAGCGGACACTTGGATTATCTAGGTTAACTATCGGGCACTTGGATGATCAAGGTTAACTAGCGGGCACTTGGACTATCTAGGTTAACTAGAGGGCACTTGGACTATCTAGATTAACTAGCGGGCCCTTGGACTATCTAAGTTTACTAGCGGGCACTTGGACTATCTAGGTTAACTAGCGGGCACTTGGACTACGTAGTTTCCCTAGCGGGCATTTGGATTACTTAGGTTACCTAGTGGGCACTTGGACTATGTAGGTTACCTAGCGGGCACTTGGACTATGTATGTTAACTAGAAGGCACTTGGACTATCAAGGTTACCTAGTGGGCCCTTGGACTATGTAAGTTACCAGCGGGCACTTGGACTATCTAGGTTAACGAACGTGCACTTGGACTATGTAGGTAACCTAGCCGGCACTTGGACTGTCTAGGTTACCTAGCGGGCACGTGGCCTATCTAGGTTAACAAACGGGCACTTGGACTATGTAGGTTAACTAGAGGACACTTCGACTATCTAGGTTACTTTGCAGGCATTTGGACAATTTAGGTTACCTAGCAGGCACTTTGACTATCTAGGTTAACTAACGGGTACTTGGACTATGTAGGTTGCCTAGCGAGCACTTGGACTACGTAGGTTCCCTTTCGGTTACTTGGACTGTCTAGGTTAATTAGCACGCAATTGGACCTTCTAGGTTACCTAGTGGGCATTTGGACTATGTAGTTTACCTAACAGGCACTTGGACTATGTAGCTTATCTAGCGGGCACTTGGACTATGTAGGTTAACGAACGGGCACTTGGACTATGTATGTAACCTAATGGTCACTTGGACTGTCTAAGTTACCTAGCGGGGACTTGGACTTTGTAGGTTAAGTAGCGGGCACTTAAACTATGTAAGATCCCTATCGGACATTTGTACTACTTAGGTTAACTAGCGGGCACTTTGACTATCTAGGTCAACTAGCGGGCCCTTGTACTATGTAGGTTAACTAGTGGGCACTTGGACTATCTAGGTTAATTAACGGACCTTGGAGTATGTAGGTTAACTGCGGGCACTTGGACTATGGACGTCCCCTTGTGGGCACTGGGACTATCTAGGTTAACTAGCGGGCCCTTGCACTATGTAGGTTAACTAGCGGGCCCATGGATTATGTAGGTTTACTAGCAGGCACATGGACTGTCTAGGTTAACTAGCAGGAACTTGGACTATGTAGTTTCCCTAGCGGGCATTTGGACTATTTATGTTACCATCGGGAACTTGGACTATGTAGGTTACCTAGCGGGCACTTGGACTATGTACGTACCCTAGTGGGCACTTGGACTATCTAGATTAACTAACGGGCACATGGACTATTTAGGTTCCCTATCGGGCACTTGGACTATTTAGGTTAACTAGCGGGCACTTGGACTGTCTAGGTAACCAAGCGGGCACTTGGACTATCTAGGTTAACGAACGGGCACTTGGACTATGTAGGTAACCTAGCGGGCACTTGAACTATGTACATACCCTAGCGGGCACTTGGACTATCTAGGTTAACTAGCGGGCACTTGGATTATGTAGTTTCCCTAGCGGGCATTTGGACTATTTAGGTTACCAAGCGGGAACTTGGACTATGTAGGTTAACTAGCAGGCACTTGGACTATCTAGGTTAACTAACGGGCACGTGGACTATGAAGGTTGCCTAGCGGGTACTTGGACTATGTACGTTCCCTAGCGGGCACTTGGATTATGTAGGTTCCCTATCGGGCACTTGGATTATGTAGGTTCCCTATTGGGCACATGGACTATGTAGGTTAACTAGCGGGCACTTGGACGGTCTCGGTAACCTAGCGGGCATTGGACTATCTTGGTTAACAAACGGGCACTTGGACTATGCAGGTAACCTAGCGGGCACTTGGACTGTCTAGGTTAACTAGCGGGCACTTGGATTATCTAGGTCAACTAGAGGGCCCTTGTACTATATAGGTTAACTAACGGTCACTTGGACTATCTAGGTTAACTAGCGGACCTTGGACTATGTAGGGTACCTAGCGTGCCCTTGGACTATGTAGTTTAACTAGCGGGCACTTGGACTATCTAGGTTTCCTAGCAGGCACTTGGAGTATGTACATACCCTAGCGCGCACTTGGACTATCTAGGTTAACTAACGGGCACTAGGACTATCTAGGTTAACTAGCGGGCACTTGGACTATCTAGGTTACCTAGTAGGCACTTGGATTATGAAGGATCCCTAGCGGGCACTTGGACAATCTAGGTTAACTAGCGGGCACTTGGACTATCTAGGTTACCTAGAGGGGACTTGGACTATGTACGTTCCATAGCGGGCACTTGGGCTATCTACGTTACCTAGCGGGCACTTGGACTATGTAGGTTAACGAACGGGCACTGGGACTATGTAGGTAACCTAATGGTCACATGGAGTTTCTAGGTTACCTAGCGGGGACTTGGACTCTGTAGGTTAACTAGCGGGCACTTGGACTATGTAGGATCCCTATCGGACATTTGTACTACTTAGGTTACCTAGCGGGCACTTGGACTATGTACGTCCCCTAGTGGGCACTTGGACTATCTAGGTTAACTAACGGGCACTAGGACTATCTAGGTTAACTAGCGGGCACTTGGACTATCTAGGTTATCTAGCAGGCACTTGGATTATGAAGGATCCCTAGCGGGCACTTGGACTATCTAGGTTACCTAGCGGGCACTTGGACTATGTAGGTTAACTACCGGACACTTGCACGATCTAGGTTAACTAGCGGGCCCTTGCACTATGTAGGTTAACTAGCGGGCCCATGGATTATGTAGGTTTACTAGCAGGTTTTTGGACTTCAAGGTTAACTAGCGGGCACTTGGACTATGTAGTTTCCCTAGCGGGCATTTGGACTATTTAGGTTACCAAGCGGGAACTTGGACTATGTAGGTTACCTAGCAGGCACTTGGACTACCTAGGTTAACTAACGGGCACTTGGACTATGTAGGTTGCCTAGCGGGCACTTGGACTATGTAGGTTCCCTAGCAGGCACTTGGATTATGTAGATTCCCTATCGGGCACTTGGATTATGTAGGTTCCCTATCGGGCACTTGGACTATGTCGGTTAACTAGTGGGCACTTGGACTGTCTAGGCAACCTAGCGGGCACTTGGACTGTCTAGGTTACCTAGCGGGCACTTTGACTATCTAGGTTAACGAATGGGCACTTGGACTATGTAGGTTACCTAGCGGGCACTTGGACTATGTAGGATCCCTATCGGACAATTGTAGTACTTAGGTTAACTAGCGGGCACTTTGACTCTAGGTTAACTAGCGGGCACTTGGACTATCTAGGTCAACTAGTGGGCCCTTGTACTATGTAGGTTAACTAGCGGGCACTTGGACTATCTAGGTTTCCTAGCAGGCACGTGGACTATGTACATACCCTAGCGCGCACTTGGACTATCTAGGTTAACTAACGGGCACTAGGACTATCTAGGTTAACTAGCGGGCACTTGGACACTCTAGGTTACCAGCAGGCACTTGTATTATGAAGGATCCCTAGCGGGCACTTGGACTATCTAGGTTACCTAGCGGGCACTTGGACTATGTACGTTAACTAGCGGACACTTGCACGATCTAGGTTAACTAGCGGGCCCTTGCACTATGTAGGTTAACTAGCGGGCCCATGGATTATGTAGGTTTACTAGCAGGCACTTGAACTATCTAGGTTAACTAGCGGGCACTTGGACTATGTAGTTTCCCTAGCGGGCATTTGGACTATTTAGGTTACCAAGCGGGAACTTGGACTATGTAGGTTACGTAGCAGGCACTTTGACTATCTAGGTTAACTAACGGGCACTTGGACTATGTAGGTTGCCTAGCGGGCACTTTGACTATGTAGGTTCCCTAGCGGGCACTTGGATTATGTAGATTCCCTATCGGGCTAATGGATTATGTTGCTTCCCTATCGGGCACTTGGAATATGTAGGTTATCTAGCGGGCACTTGGACTGTCTAGGTAACCTAGCGGGCACTTGGACTGTCTAGGTAACCTAGCGGGCACTTGGACTATCTAGGTTAACGAACGGGCACTTGGACTATGTAGGTAATCTAGCGGGCACTTGGACTATGTAGGATCCCTATCGGACAATTGTAGTACTTAGGTTAACTAGCGGGCACTTTGACTCTAGGTTAACTAGCGGGCACTTGGACTATCTAGGTCAACTAGTGGGCCCTTGTACTATGTAGGTTAACTAGCGGGCACTTGGACTATCTTGGTTTCCTAGCAGGTACGTGGACTATGTACATACCCTAGCGCGCACTTGGACTATCTAGGTTAACTAACAGGCACTAGGACTATCTAGGTTAACTAGCGGGCACTTGGACTATCTAGGTTACCTAGCAGGCACTTGTATTATGAAGGATCCCTAGCGGGCACTTGGACTATCTAGGTTACCTAGCGCGCACTTGGACTATGTAGGTTAACTAGCGGACACTTGCACGATCTAGGGTAACTAGCGGGCCCTTGCACTATGTAGGTTAACTAGCGGGCCCATGGATTATGTAGGTTTACTAGCAGGCACTTGGACTATCTAGGTTAACTAGCGGCACTTGGACTATGTAGTTTCCCTAGCGGGCATTTGGACTATTTAGGTTACCAAGCGGGAACTTGGACTACGTAGGTTACATAGCAGGCACTTTGACTATCTAGGTTAACTAACGGGCACTTGGATTATGTAGATTCTCTATCGGGCTAATGGATTATGTTGCTTCCCTATCGGGCACTTGGAATATGTAGGTTAACTAGCGGGCACTTGGACTGTCTAGGTAACCTAGCGGGCACTTGGACTGTCTAGGTAACCTAGTGGGCACTTGGACTATCTAGGTTAACGAACGGGCACTTGGACTATGTAGGTAACCTAGCGGGCACTTGGACTGTCTAGGTTACCTAGCGGGCACTTGGACTATCTAGGTTAACGAATGGGCACTTGGACTATGTAGGTTACCTAGGGGCACTTGGACTATGTAGGATCCCTATCGGACAATTGTAGTACTTAGGTTAACTAGCGGGCACTTTGACTCTAGGTTAACTAGCGGGCACTTGGACTATCTAGGTTTCCTAGCAGGCACTTGGGCTATGTACACACCCTAGCGCGCACTTGGACTATCTAGGTTAACTAACGGGCACTAGGACTATCTAGGTTAACTAGCGGTCACTTGGACTATCTAGGTTACCTAGCAGGCACTTGGATTATGAAGGATCCCTAGCGGGCACTTGGACAATCTAGGTTAACTAGCCGGCACTTGGACGATCTAGGTTAACTAGAGGGCACTTGGACTATCAAAGTTAACAAGTGAGCCCTTGGACTATCTAGGTTAACTAGCGGGCCCTTGGACTATCTAGGTTACTTGGCGGGCACTTGGACTATCTAGGTTACCTAGTGGGCACTTGGACTATCTAAGTTAACGAACGGGCACTTGGAATATGCAGGTATCCTAGCGGGCACTTGGAATGTCTAGGTTACCTAGCGCGCAGTAGGACTTCTAGGTTAACGAACGGGCACTTGGACTATGTAGGTTGCTTAGCGGGCACTTGGACTATCTAGGTTAGGTAACGGGCACTTTGAGTATCTAGGTTACCTAGTGGGAACTTGGACAATGTAAGTTACCTAGCGGGCACTTGGACTATCTAGGTTACCTAACGGGCACTTTGACTATCTAGGTTACATAGCGGGCACTTGGACTATGTAGGTTACCTAGCAGGCACTTGGACTATCTAAGTTACCTAGCGGGCCCTTGGACTATGTAGGTTTCCTAGCGGGCACTTGGACTATCTAGGTTAACGAATGGGCACTTGGAATATGTAGGTAACCTAGCGGGCACTAGGACAGTCTAGGTTACCTATCGGGCACTTGGACTATCTAGGTTAACCAACGGGCACTTGGACTATGTAGGTTGTGGACGCCATTACAAGATGGCGCTGGACCGCGCCCTTATCTTCAGGGTTAGTGATAACAAGTTATGCCACGCATGCGCTCAGTCTGGACCTTGACTCAGGAGAGCTTTGCGCCTATCTGAGAGAGCCCCGTCACCCCGAAGCATATATAAGCCAGGGTTTTTAGCCTGCCCGGGGTCTTCCATAGCTGACCTCGGATCCAGAGGCAGCTCTCAATAAACTCCGCTTATCACGCTATCAGAAGGATCCTGGTCAATTGGTCTCGTCGTGTGTCGCGTTCATCCTCTTATCTTCCGCCGTGGGAGGGTCGCGCATGACAGCTGGTGCTGAAAACCCGGGATTTCGAGTCCTTAACAAGGCGACGAGACGGTTGAGTGGAGACCCCCGTAAGGGAGGATTCAGAACTGATCAGCGCTGCGGAGAGGGTGAGTTCTGCAAGGCCACTGCTGTGTGAATGTTTATCCGCTACGGCTGCGGCGGCCTTGGCTGAGTGTGAGAGAGAGTGCTGCTTCTGCTTTCGGTTTAGACCGAGAAGAAAATCCTGTGCTTAAGTCCCGTGTAGATAAACGGGTGACATGGGAAATGTTCCAATAAAACAGATGGTTAAAACTTTGCAGCAAATCTTGCTAGCTCGTAAACTGAAGATATCAGAAGGCACGCTTAGCAAATTTGTGAGGGAAATAGACCAGATTGCACCATGGTTTCTAACAACGGGCTCTCTGACTGTCCAATGTTGGGACAAGTTGGGAAGAGACATTGATCGAGCAAAAGAAGAGGGACAGATAAGACCGGGCACGAGACCGGTCTGGAAACTAGTTAGAAGTTGCTTAGTGGACGAAGCTTGTGCAGAAGTGATACGTCAGGGGCAGCGTGAGTGGATTGACTTTCAAGACAGCATGTCAGAAGCAGGACAGGAACACACCCGAGGAAACGGGACGTCCGAAAAGGACGATCCGGGAATAGATTGATCTAAAAGGAAAAAACACAGGAGCTCAAAATTGGAGACAAATACGGAGTCAGAGGAAACCTCCGTGACCGGCTCGGAATCAGAGACCGGAGAGGAAACGGAGACAAAACAGCCAAAAACAGGAGGGACCACAAGAGAGAGGGGGGCTGCCGCGCGGGCACGGCAGGAAGCCCCTACTGAGATTAAGCTTAAAGACAAATCCAAAGTGCCAGGAAGTATTTATCCCTGGAAGGAATTAGGGGCTTTAGGCCTTACCGAAAGTGATGAGGAGGAATTGGAGGAGGCAGCGGCTGCATATGACAGAGGGAGGTACGATGAGTTTGCTGCTATTAAGTCTATACCTCAGGCACCTCAGATACCTCCCCCCTATAGCTCAGGGGGACAAAATTATTCTCTTTTGACGCCGAAGAGCCAACGGATGCTTAGTCAGATGTTCCCGGTTTTTGAAAATGCCAACCAACAGCGATATCATGAACCTTTAGATTATAAAATTGTCAAGGAATTGGCCGAGGCAGTAAGATCTTACGGAGTCAATGCTAATTACACACAATCTTTAATAGATCGTGTCTGTGCGCATTGTATGACTCCTACTGACTGGTGTTCAGTCACCAAGGCGGTCCTAACCACAGGACAGTACCTAGAGTGGAAGTCTATGTGGATGGAAAACAGCATGACCCAAGCAAGACAAAATGCAGCCAGGGGCATGCCTCAGCAGGCTTGGACATATGAGATGCTAACAAGAAATGGTCAATGGGTAAACAATCAGACAGGTTACCCTATAGATGTATACCAACAAATTAATTTAGCCGCCGGAAAGGCCTGAAAAGCGCTGCCCAATAGGAGAAAAGTAAGAGGGAACCTCACAAAAATAATACAAGGCCCTACGGAGCCATCTTCAAATTTTGTGGCTAAAATGCTAGAAGCAGCAAGAACAATTGTGGGGAGTGGTGAGAACCTGGCCTATACCCCATCCAGTAAATAGACAAGCCCCAGTTCTCCCAGTATTTTTTGCTCAAAAATGTGATAGATTGGGAGTCCCTTGTAGTCCTCCTGTGAGTAAAGTATCAAAATTTTATAATGTCACAAATTTTACTTTAGTTAATAGCTTATGTTTCCATATCGTAAAAAATTCTTCCAGTAATCAGTGCATAAATTTGAGAAAGATAAATGTTACAACATGGCTTGATCCTGAAGTTACCCCAGGGTCGACTGTCAAGGTAGAGGTCGATCAAGAAGGCGAGATGATTTTTAGTGGCTCACCCCCAGCCCCGCAACTAGGCGAATGGTCGACACCAGCAACTCCGCCGGTGACGCGTGTCGAGACATATGTCTGGCAAAAAAAAATTGCTAACACCAGTAAAGACGGACAAAGAACATAAGGAAAAAACTCGATGCAATGGTACTCTAAAAAAAGTAAGGGTATTCCCTCCCTGTCGTCCTAGAGAAAGATTTCCACCAAAGTTTAAAAACTGTGACCCAGGGGTACAGGATAAATTGTATTTATCTAAACTAAACCTCAATTTTTCCCCAAAATTATATAACAGCACCCAGAATGTGAGCAAGAATACATGGCCGTGGCATCAGTGGATTCTAAATAACAGATTGAATGCTGCCACTATTATGTCCCCTTTTGCTGGCTTGTTGGGAAGCGTCATACGTCTCAAAAGAGCTAATGTAGTTATTGTGGGAAATATGGCAAACGTTAGTGAAGGCTTGAGTTATAGCCATAATTATATTTATGATTATAATCCAGTTTGTGTAAAAAGTCCTTTTTTATTTTTAGTTTTTAATGATACATGTATTATAAATGATGTTGTTAGTTGCAATAGTAGTAAATGTAGATGTAAAATTAGAGAGTGTTGGTCTGGAAACCGAACGCATAATGCTACGGTCATTCGCATTCCCACCTTAGTTCCTATACCTGTGGAAGCGGATCCGAATCAATTCCCCATTACTACTCTATTGAGACATAAAAGAGATTTTGGCATAACAACTGCAATTGTTACAGCAATAGCGATATCAGCAACAGCGGCCGTAACTGCGGGTATCGCTATGGCCAATCAAGTGCAGACAGCTAAAGTTATAAATGAAGTTGTGGAAAAAACCGCGGATGCACTAATGGAAGCCCGCAATGCCCAAGCTCATTCAGCGGCAGGAATAATTCTGTTGAATCAAAAAACGGATTTATTGCAACAAGAAATTGAGCAACTTACCAGCTTGGTACAACTGAGCTGTGTATTATCAACACCTGCGGTTTGTGTCACCCCTATTGTATATAATGAATCAAGCAGCATTATTAAAAACATTTCAGATTTTTTGACAGGCCAATGGAGTGAAGAGCTGGAAGAGATACAGGACCAGATGTTGTTGAAGATTTTGAAATTGAATGGCACACGTACTAAGCCTATCACGCTTGGAGATTACACCTCTTGGTTGTCCTCTGCTTTTTCCTATTTCAAGGAGTGGGTGGGAACATTTTTATTTTTGGGCTTAATCTGCTTCGGTGGCATAATTCTTCTCTGGATGATTTGCAAGCTCAAGAGCAATCAGGCTAGCGAAAAGCGTGTGATATTACAAGCCCTCATGGCTCTTGAAAAGGGCGAGCAGCCAGAGATTTGGCTTTCCCTCCTCAAGCGCTAGACCATGCGCAAGCTGAGTCCGCAGCCAAAGACGGGAAAGACCAGTGGGACATGGTACCAACCTAAGACAGGAGCCTGCCGCTAGAGGGCAGGAGTTCCGATGACGGGTAAGGACCATGTGGCATGCTAGGTCACCTAAGACAGGCGGGATTCCAAAATCTTAATATAAAAAGGGAGGAGATGTGGACGCCATTACAAGATGGCGCTGGACCGCGCCCTTATCTTCAGGGTTAGTGATAACAAGTTATGTCACGCATGCGCTCAGTCTGGACCTTGACGCAGGAGAGCTTTGCGCCTATCTGAGAGAGCCCCGTCACCCCGAAGCATATATAAGCCAGGGTTTTTAGCCTGCCCGGGGTCTTCCATAGCTGACCTCGGATCCAGAGGCAGCTCTCAATAAACTCCGCTTATCACGCTATCAGAAGGATCCTGGTCAATTGGTCTCGTCGTGTGTCGCGTTCATCCTCTTATCTTCCGCCGTGGGAGGGTCGGGCGTGACAGTAGGTAACCTAGCGGACACTTGGACAGTCTAGGTTACCTATCGGGCACTTGGACTATCTAGGTTAACGAACGGGCACTTGGACTATCTAGGTTACCTAACGGGAACTTGGACTATGTAGGTTAACTAGCGGACACTTGGAATATCTAGGTTAACTAGCGGGCCCTTGGACTATGTAGGTTAACTAGCGGGCACTTACTTGAACTATCTAGGTTAATTAGCTGACTATGGACTATTTAGGTTAACTAGCGGGCACTTGGACTATCTAGGTTAACTAGCTGACCTTGGACTATGTAGGTTAACTAGCGGGCACTTGGACTATCTAGGTTAACTAGAGGGCACTTGCACAATGCTGGTTCCATAGCGGGCACTTTGACTTTGTAGGTTGCCTAGCGGGCTCTTGGACTATATAGGTTCCCTATGGGCACTTGGACTATCTAGGTTCACTAACGGGCACTTGGAATATATAGGTTCCCTATCAGGCACTTGGACTATGTAGGTTCCTCAGCGGGCACTTGGACTATGTAGGTTCCCTATTGGGCATTGGACTATGTAGGTTAACTAGCAGGCCCTTGGACTATCTAGGTTACCTAGAGGGCACTTGGACTATATAGGTTAACTAGCGGACACTTGGACAATCTAGGTTACCTAGCGGGCACTTGAATTATGTACATACCCTAGCGCGCACTTGGACTATCTAGGTTACCTAGCAATCACTTGGACTATGTACGTCCCATAGCGGGCCCTTGGACTATCTAAGTTTACTAGCGGGCACTTGGACTATGTAGGTTACCTAGCGGGCACTTGGACTATGTATGTTAACTAGAAGGCACTTGGACTATCAAGGTTACCTAGCGGGCCCTTGGACTATGTAAGTTACCAGCGGGCACTTGGACTATCTAGGTTAACGAACGTGCACTTGGACTATGTAGGTAACCTAGCGGGCACTTGGACTGTCTAGGTTACCTAGCGGGCACTTGGCCTATCTAGGTTAACAAACGGGCACTTGGACTATGTAGGTTAACTAGAGGACACTTCGACTATCTAGGTTACCTTGCGGGCATTTGGACAATTTAGGTTACCTAGCAGGCACTTTGACTATCTAGGTTAACTAACGGGTACTTGGACTATGTAGGTTGCCTAGCGAGCACTTGGACTATGTAGGTTCCCTTTCGGGTACTTGGACTGTCTAGGTTAATTAGCACGCAATTGGACCTTCTAGGTTACCTAGTGGGCATTTGGACTATGTAGTTTACCTAACAGGCACTTGGACTATGTAGGTTATCTAGCGGGCACGTGGACTATGTAGGTTAACGAACGGGCACTTGGACAATGTATGTAACCTAATGGTCACTTGGACTGTCTAGGTTACCTAGCGGGGACTTGGACTTTGTAGGTTAAGTAGCGGGCACTTGAACTATGTAGGATCCCTATCGGACATTTATACTACTTAGGTTAACTAGCGGGCACTTTGACTATCTAGGTCAAGTAGCGGGCCCTTGTACTATGTAGGTTAACTAGTGGGCACTTGGACTATCTAGGTTAATTAACGGACCTTGGAGTATGTAGGTTAACTGCGGGCACTTGGACTATTGACGTCCCCTTGTGGGCACTTGGACTATCTAGGTTAACTAGCGGGCCTTTGCACTATGTAGGTTAACTAGCGGGCCCATGGATTATGGAGGTTTACTAGCAGGCACATGGACTGGCTAGGTTAACCAGCAGGAACTTGGACTATGTAGTTTCCCTAGCGGGCATTTGGACTATTTATGTTACCATCGGGAACTTGGACTATGTAGGTTACCTAGCAGGCACTTGGACTATGTACGTACCCTAGTGGGCACTTGGACTATCTAGATTAACTAACGCGCACTTGGACTATGTAGGTTCCCTATCGGGCACTTGGACTATTTAGGTTAACTAGCGGGCACTTGGACTGTCTAGGTAACCTAGCGGGCACTTGGACTATCAAGGTTAACGAACGGGCACTTGGACTATGTAGGTAACCTAGCGGGCACTTGAACTATGTACATACCCTAGCGGGCACTTGGACTATCTAGGTTACCTAGCGGACACTTGGACTATGTACGTACCCTAGCGGCCACTTGGATTATCTAGGTTAACTAGAGGGCCCTTGGAATATGTAGGTTAACAAGCGGGTACTTGGATTAGCTAGGTTAACTAGCGGGCACTTGGACTGTCTAGATTAACTAGCGGGCCCTTGGACTATCTAGGTTAACTAGAGGGCACTTGGACTATCTAGGTTAACTAGCGGGCACTTGGATTATGTAGTTTCCCTAGCGGGCATTTGGATTAATTAGGTTACCTAGTCGGCACTTGGACTATGTAGGTTATCTAGAGGACACTTGGACTATGTAGGTTATCTAGAGGCCACATGGACTATGTAGGTTAACTAGAAGGCACTTGGACTATCAAGGTTACCTAGCGGGCCCTTGGACTATGTAGGTTACCAGGGGCACTTGGACAATCTAGGTTAACGAACGTGCACTTGGACTATGCAGGTAACCTAGCGGGCACTTGGACTGTCTAGGTTACCTAGCGGGAACTTGGACTTCTAGGTTAACGAACGGGCACTTGGACTATGTAGGTTAACTAGCGGACACTTCGACTATCTAGGTTAGCTAAAGGGAAATTGGACTATCTAGGTTACCTAGCGGGCACTTGGACTATGTAGGTTCCCTAGCGGGCACTTGGACAATTTAGGTTACCTAGCAGGCACTTTGACTATCTAGGTTAACTAACGGACCTTGGACTATGTAGGTTAACTAGCGGGCACTTGGACTATGTACGTCCCCTAGTGGGTACTTGGACTATCTAGGTTAACTAACGGGCACTTGGACTATATAGGTTAACTAGCGGGCACTTGGACTATCTAGGTTACCTAGCGGGTACTTGGACTATGTAGGTTCCCTAGCGGGCACTTGGACTATATAGGTTACCTAGCAGGCACTTTGACTATCTAGGTTAACTAACGGACCTTGGACTATGTAGGTTAACTAGTGGGCACTTGGACTATGTACGTCCCCTAGTGGGCACTTGGACTATCTTGGTTAACTAACGGGCACTTGTACTATCTAGATTAACTAGCGGGCACTTGGACTATCTAGGTTACCTAGCAGGCACGTGGACTATGTAGGTTAACTAGCGGACACTTGCACGATCTAGGTTAACTAGCGGGCCCATGGATTATGTAGGTTTACTAGCAGGCACTTGGACTATCTAGGTTAACTAGCAGGCACTTGGACTATGTAGGTTCCCTAGCGGGCATTTGGACTATTTATGTTACCATCGGGAACTTGGACTATGTAGGTTATCCAGCGAGCACTTGTACTATGTACGTACCCTAATGGGCACTTGGACTATCTAGGTTAACTAACGGGCACTTGGACTATGTAGGTTGCCTAGTGGGCACTTGGATTATGTAGGTTTCCTAGCGGGCACTTGGATAATGTAGATTCCCTATCGGGCACTTGGATTATGTAGGTTCCCTATCGGGCACTTGGACTATGTAGGTTAACGAGCGGGCACTTGGACTGTCTAGGTAACCTAGCGGGCACTTGGACTATCTAGGTTAACGAAAGGGCACTTGGACTATGTAGGTTACCTAGCGGGCACTTGGATTATCTAGGTTAGCTAACAGGAACTTGGAATATCTAGGTTACCTAGCGGGCACTTGGACTATGTAGGTTACCTTGCTGGCACTTGTACTATCTAGGTTACCTAACGGGAACTTGGACTATGTAGGTTAACTAGCGGACACTTGGACGATCTAGGTTAACTAGCGGCACTTGGAATATCTAGGTTTACTAGCAGGCACTTGGACTATCTAGGTTAACTAGCGGGCACTTGGATTATGTAGTTTCCCTAGCGGGCATTTGGACTATTTAGGTTACCAAGCGGGCACTTGGACTATCTAGGTTAACGAAAGGGCACTTGGACTATGTAGGTTACCTAGCGGGCACTTGGATTATCTAGGTTAGCTAACAGGAACTTGGAATATCTAGGTTACCTAGCGGGCACTTGGACTATGTAGGTTACCTTGCGGGCACTTGTACTATCTAGGTTACCTAACGGGAACTTGGACTATGTAGGTTAACTAGCGGACACTTGGACGATCTAGGTTAACTAGCGGCACTTGGAATATCTAGGTTTACTAGCAGGCACTTGGACTATCTAGGTTAACTAGCGGGCACTTGGATTATGTAGTTTCCCTAGCGGGCATTTGGACTATTTAGGTTACCAAGCGGGAACTTGGACTATGTAGGTTACCTAACAGGCACTTGGACTATCTAGGTTAACTAACGGGCACTTGGACTATGTAGGTTGCCTAGCGGGTACTTGGACTATGTAGGTTCCCTAGCGGGCACTTGGATTATGTAGGTTCCCTATCGGGCACTTGTATTATGTAGGTTAACTAGCGGGCACTTGGACTGTCTCGGTAACCTAGCGGGCACTTGGACTATCTAGGTTATCAAACGGGAACTTGGACTATGTAGGTAACCTAGCGGGCACTTGGACTCTCTAGGTTACCTAGCAGGCACTTTGACTATCTAGGTTAACGAATGGGCACTTGGACTATGTAGGATCCCTATCAGACATATGTACTACTTAGGTTAACTAGCGGGCACTTTGACTATCTAGGTTAACTGGCGGGCACTTGGATTATCTAGGTCAACTAGCGGGCCCTTGTACTATGTAGGTTAACTATCGGGCACTTGGATTATCTAGGTTAACTAGCGGACCTTGGACTATGTAGGTTACTTGGCATGCCCTTGGACTATGTAGGTTAACTAGCGGGCACTTGGACTATCTAGGTTTCCTAGCAGGCACTTGGAGTATGTACATACCCTAGCGCGCACTTGGACTATCTAGGTTAACTAACGGGCACTAGGACTATCTAGGTTAACTAGCGGGCACTTGGACTATCTAGGTTACCTAGTAGGCACTTGGATTATGAAGGATCCCTAGCGGGCACATGGACAATCTAGGTTAACTAGCGGGCACTTGGACTATCTAGGTTACCTAGAGGGGACTTGGACTATGTACGTTCCATAGCGGGCACTTGGGCTATCTACGTTACCTAGCGGGCACTTGGACTATGTAAGTTAACGAACGGGCACAGGGACTATGTAGGTAACCTAATGGTCACTTGGACTGTCTAGGTTACCTAGCGGGGACTTGGACTATGTAGGTTAACTAGCGGGCACTTGGACTATGTAGGATCCCTATCGGACATTTGTACTACTTAGGTTACCTAGCGGGCACTTGCACTATGTACGTCCCCTAGTGGGCACTTGGACTATCTAGGTTAACTAACGGGCACTAGGACTATCTAGGTTAACTAGCGGGCACTTGGACTATCTAGGTTATCTAGCAGGCACTTGGATTATGAAGGATCCCTAGCGGGCTCTTGGACTATCTAGGTTACCTAGCGGGCACTTGGACTATGTAGGTTATCTAGCGGACACTTGCACGATCTAGGTTAACTAGCGGGCCCTTGCATTATGTAGGTTAACTAGCGGGCACATGGATTATGTAGGTTTACTAGCAGGTACTTGGACTATGTAGGTTAACTAGCGGGCACTTGGACTATGTAGGTTGCCTAGCGGGCACTTGGACTATGTAGGTTCCCTAGCGGGCACTTGGATTATGTAGATTCCCTATCGGGCACTTGGATTATGTAGGTTCCCTATTGGGCACTTGGACTATGTAGGTTAACTAGCGGGCACTTGGACTGTCTAGGTAACCTAGTGGGCACTTGGACTATCTAGGTTAACGAACGGGCACTTGAAATATGTAGGTAACCTAGCGGGCACTTGGAATGTCTAGGTTACCTAGCGGGCACTTTGACTATCTAGATTAACGAATGGGCACTTGAACTATATCGGTTACCTAGTGGGCACTTGGACTATGTAGGATCCCTATCAGACAATTGTAGTACTTAGGTTAACTAGCGGGCACTTTGACTCTAGGTTAACTAGCGGGCACTTGGACTATCTAGGTCAACTAGCGGGCCCTTGTACTATGTAGGTTAACTAGCGGGCACTTGGACTATCTAGGTTTCCTAGCAGGCACTTGGACTATGTACAAACCCTAGCGTGCACTTGGACTATCTAGGTTAACTAACGGGCACTAGGACTATGTACAAACCCTAGCGTGCACTTGGACTATCTAGGTTAACTAACGGGCACTAGGACTATCTAGGTTAACTAGCGGGCACTTGGATTATGAAGGATCCCTAGCGGGCACTTGGACTATCTAGGTTACCTAGCGGGCACATGGACTATGTAGGTTAACTAGAGGACACTTGCACGATCTAGGTTAACTAGCGGTCCCTTACACTATGTAGGTTAACTAGCGGGCCCATGGATTATGTAGGTTTACTAGCGGGCACTTGGACTATGTAGTTTCCCTAGCGGGCATTTGGAGTATTTAGGTTACCAAGCGGGAACTTGGACTATGTAGGTTACGTAGCAGGCACTTTGACTATCTAGGTTAACTAACGGGCACTTGGACTATGTAGGTTGCCTAGCGGGCACTTGGATTATGTAGATTCCCTATCGTGCTATTGGATTATGTTGTTTCCCTATCGGGCACTTGGACTATGTAGGTTAACTAGCGGGCACATGGACTGTCTAGGTAACCTAGCGGGCACTTGGACTATCTAGGTTAACGAACGGGCACTTGGACTATGTAGGAAACCTAGCGGGCACTTGGACTGTCTAGGTTACCTAGCGGGCACTTTGACTATCTAGGTTAACGAATGGGCACTTGGACTATGTAGGTTATCTAGCGGGCACTTGGACTATGTAGGATCCCTATCGGACAATTGTAGTACTTAGGTTAACTAGCGGGCACTTTGACTCTAGATTAACTAGCGGGCACTTGGACTATCTAGGTCAACTAGCGGGCCCTTGTACTATGTAGGTTAACTAGCGGGCACTTGAACTACCTAGGTTTCCTAGCAGGCACTTGGACTATGTACACACCCTAGTGCGCACTTGGACTATCTAGGTTAACTAACGGGCACTAGGACTATCTAGGTTAAGTAGCGGGCACTTGGACTATCTAGGTTACCTAGCAGGCACTAGGATTATGAAGGATCCCTAGCGGGCACTTGGACAATCTAGGTTAACTAGCCGGCACTTGGACGATCTAGGTTAACTAGAGGGCACTTGGACTATCAAAGTTAACAAGTGAGCCCTTGGACTATGTAGGTTAACTAGCGGGCCCTTGGACTATCTATGTTACCTGACGGGTACTTGGACTATCTAGGTTACATAGTGGGCACTTGGACTATCTAAGTTAACGAACGGGCACTTGGAATATGCAGGTATCTTTGCGGGCACTTGGAATGTCTAGGTTACCTAGCGCGCAGTAGGACTTCTAGGTTAACGAACGGGCACTTGGAATATGTAGGTTGCTTAGCTGACACTTGGACTATCTAGGTTAGGTAACGGGCACTTTGAGTATCTAGGTTACCTAGTGGGAACTTGGACAATGTAAGTTACCTAGCGGGCACTTGGACTATCTAGGTTACCTAACGGGCACTTTGACTATCTAGGTTACATAGCGGGCACTTGGACTATGTAGGTTACCTAGCAGGCACTTGGACTATCTAAGTTACCTAGCGGGCCCTTGGACTATGTAAGTTTCCTAGCGGGCACTTGGACTATCTAGGTTAACGAACGGGCACTTGGAATATGTAGGTAACCTAGCGGGCACTTGGACAGTCTAGGTTACCTATCGGGCACTTGGACTATCTAGGTTAACGAACGGGCACCTGGACTATGTAGGTAACCTAGCGGACACTTGGACAGTCTAGGTTACCTATCGGGCACTTGGACTATCTAGGTTAACGAACGGGCACTTGGACTATCTAGGTTACCTAACGGGAACTTGGACTATGTAGGTTAACTAGCGGACACTTGGAATATCTAGGTTAACTAGCGGGCCCTTGGACTATGTAGGTTAACTAGCGGGCACTTAAACTATCTAGGTTAATTAGCTGACCTTGGACTATTTAGGTTAACTAGCGGGCACTTGGACTATCTAGGTTAACTAGCTTACCTTGGACTATGTATGTTAACTAGCGGGCACTTGGACTATATAGGTTCCTCTGGGCACTTGGACTATCTAGGTTCCCTAACGGGCACTTGGAATATATAGGTTCCTTATCGGGCACTTGGACTATGTAGGTTCCTCAGCGGGCACTTGGACTATGTAGGTTCCCTATTGGGCATTGGACTATGTAGGTTAACTAGCAGGCCCTTGGACTATCTAGGTTACCTAGAGGGCACTTGGACTATGTAGGTTAACTAGCGGACACTTGGACAATCTAGGTTACCTAGCGGGCACTTGAATTATGTACATACCCTAGCGCGCACTTGGACTATCTAGGTTTCCTAGCAATCACTTGGACTATGTACGTCCCCTAGCGGGCACTTGGACTATCTAGGTTCACTAGAGGGACTTGGACTATGTAGGTTAACTAGCGGGCACTTGGATTATCTAGGTTAACTAGCGGGCACTTGGACGATCAAGGTTAACTAGCGGGCACTTGGACTATCTAGGTTAACTAGAGGGCACTTGGACTATCTAGATTAACTAGCGGGCCCTTGGACTATCTAAGTTTACTAGCGGGCACTTGGACTATCAGGTTAACTAGCGGGCACTTGGACTATGTAGTTTCCCTATCGGGCACTTGGACTATGTATGTTAACTAGAAGGCACTTGGACTATCAAGGTTACCTAGCGGGCCCTTGGACTATGTAAGTTACCAGCGGGCACTTGGACTATCTAGGTTAACGAACGTGCACTCGGACTATATAGGTAACCTAGCGGGCACTTGGACTGTCTAGGTTACCTAGCGGGCACTGGCCTATCTAGGTTAACAAACGGGCATGTGGACTATGTAGGTTAACTAGCATGCCCATGGATTATGTAGGTTTACTAGCAGGCACATGGACTGTCTAGGTTAACTAGCAGGCACTTGGACTATGTAGTTTCCCTAGCGGGCATTTGGACTATTTATGTTACCTTCAGGAACTAGGACTATGTAGGTTACCTAGCGGGCACTTGGACTATGTACGTACCCTAGTGGGCACTTGGACTATCTAGATTAACTAACTGGCACTTGGAATACGTAGGTTCCCTATCGGGCACTTGGACCATTTAGGTAAACTAGCGGGCACTTGGACTGTCTAGGTAACCTAGCGGGCACTTGGACTATCTAGGTTAACGAACGGGCACTTGGACTATGTAGGTAACCTAGCGTGCACTTGAACTATCTACATACCCTAGCGGGCACTTGGACTATCTAGGTTACCTAGCGGGCACTTGGACTATGTACGTACCCTAGCGGACACTTGGATTATCTAGGTTAACTAGAGGGCCCTTGGACTATGTAGGTTAACAAGCGGGCACTTGGATTAGCTAGGTTAACTAGCGGGTCCTTGGACTATCTAGGTTAACTAGCGGGCACTTGGACTATCTAGGTTAACTAGCGGGCACTTGAATTATGTAGTTTCCCTAGCGGGCATTTGGATTACTTAGGTTACCTAGTCGGCATTTGGACTATGTAGGTTATCTAGAGGCCACTTGGACTATGTAGGTTATCTAGAGGCCACTTGGACTATGTAGGTTAACTAGAAGGCACTTGGACTATCCAGGTTACCTAGCGGGCCCTTGGACTATGTAGGTTACCAGGGGCACTTGGACAATCTAGGTTAACGAACGTGCACTTGGACTATGTAGGTAACCTAGCGGGCACTTGGACTGTCTAGCTTACCTAGCGGGCACTTGGCCTATCTAGGTTAACGAACAGGCACTTGGACTGTGTAGGTTAACTAGCGGACACTGCGACTATCTAGGTTAGCTAACGGGCAATTGGACTATCTAGGTTACCTAGCGGGCACTTGGACAATTTAGGTTACCTAGCAGGCACTTTGACTATCTAGGTTAACTAACGGACCTTGGACTATGTAGGTTAACTAGTGGGCACTTGGACTATGTACGTCCCTTAGTGGGCACTTGGACTATCTAGGTTAACTAACGGGCACTTGGACTATCTAGGTTAACTAGCGGGCACTTGGACTATCTAGGTTACCTAGCAGGCACGTGGACTATGTAGGTTAACTTGTGGACACTTGCACGATCTAGGTTAACTAGCGGGCCCTTGCACTATGTAGGTTAACTAGCGGGCCCATGGATTATGTAGGTTTACTAGCAGGCACTTGGACTATCTAGGTTAACTAGGAGGCACTTGGACTATGTAGTTTCCCTAGCGGGCATTTGGACTATTCATGTTACCATCGGGAACTTGGACTATGTAGGTTACCTAGCGGGCACTTGGACTATGTACATACCCTAATGGGCACTTGGACTATCTAGGTTAACTAATGGGCACTTGGACTATGTAAGTTCCAGCGGGCACTTGGATAATGTAGGTTCACTATCGGTCACTTGGATTATGTAGGTTCCCTATCAGGCACTTGGACTATGTAGGTTAATTAGCGGGCACTTGGACTGTCTAGGTAAATTAGCGGGCACTTGGACTATCTAGGTTAAAGAAAGGGCACTTGGACTATGTAGGTTACCTAGCGGGCACTTGGATTATCTAGGTTAGCTAACAGGAACTTGGAATATCTAGGTTACCTAGCGGGCACTTGGACTATTTAGGTTACCTTGGGGGCACTTGTACTATCTAGGTTACCTAACGGGAACTTGGACTACGTAGGTTAACTAGCGGACACTTGGACGATCTAGGTTAACTAGCGGGCACTTGGAATATCTAGGTTAACTAGCGGGCCCTTAGACTATGTAGGTTAACTAGCGGGCACTTGGACTATCTAGGTTAACTAGCCGACCTTGGACAATGTAGGTTAACTAGCGGGCACTTGGACTATCTAGGTTAACTAGCTGGCCCTTGGACTATATAGGTTAACTAGCGGGCACTTGGACTATCTAGGTTAACTAGCGGGCACTTGCACAATGCTGGTTCCCTAGCGGGCACTTTGAATATGTAGGTTCCCTAGCGGGCACTTGGACTACATAGGTTCCCTATGGGCACTTGGACTATCTAGGTTCCCTAACGGGCACTTGGAATATATAGGTTCCCTATCGGGCACTTGGACTATGTAGGTTCCTCAGTGGGCACTTGGACTATGTAGGTTCCCTATCGGGCATTGGGCTATGTAGGTTAACTAGCAGGACCTTGGACTATCTAAGTAACCTAGCGAGCACTTGGACTATGTAGGTTCCCTAGCGGGCACTTGGACTATGTAGGTTCCCTATCGGGTATTTGGACTGTCTAGGTTAACTAGCGGGCAATTGGACTGTCTAGGATACCTAGTGGGCACTTGGACTATGTAGTTTACCTAGCAGGCACTTGGACTATGTAGGTTAACTAGTGGGCACTTGGACTATCTAGGTTACCTAGAGGGCACTTGGACTATGTACGTTCCCTAGCGGGCACTTGGGCTATCTACGTTACCTAGCGGGCACTTGCACAATGCTGGTTCCCTAGCGGGCACTTTGAATATGTAGGTTCCTCAGTGGGCACTTGGACTATGTAGGTTCCCTATCGGGCATTGGGCTATGTAGGTTAACTAGCAGGACCTTGGACTATCTAGGTTACCTAGCGAGCACTTGGACTATCTAGGTTAACTAACGGACCTTGGACTATGTAGGTTAACTAGTGGGCACTTGGACTATGTACGTCCCCTAGTGGGCACTTGGACTATCTAGGTTAACTAACGGGCACTTGGACTATCTAGGTTAACTAGCGGGCACTTGGACTATCTAGGTAACCTAGCAGGCACGTGGACTATGTAGGTTAACTAGTGGACACTTGCACGATCTAGGTTAACTAGCGGGCCTTTGCACTATGTAGGTTAACTAGCGGGCCCATGGATTATGTAGGTTTACTAGCAGGCACTTGGACTATCTCGGTTAACTAGCGGGCACTTGGACTATGTAGGTTCCCTAGCGGGCATTTGGACTATTTATGTTACCATTGGGAACTTGGACAATGTAGGTTACCTAGCGGGCACTTGGACTATGTACGTACCCTAATGGGCACTTGGACTATCTAGGTTAACTAACGGGCACTTGGACTATGTAGGTTGCCTAGTGGGCACTTGGACTATGTAGGTTCCCTAGCGGGCACTTGGATAATGTAGGTTCCCTATCGGGCACTTGGATTATGTAGGTTCCCTATCAGGCACTTGGACTATGTAGGTTAATTAGCGGGCACTTGGACTGTCTAGGTAACCTAGCGGGCACTTGGACTATCTAGGTTAACGAAAGGGCACTTGGACTATGTAGGTTACCTAGCGGGCACTTGGATTATCTAGGTTAGCTAACAGGAACTTGGCATATCTAGGTTACCTAGCGGGCACTTGGACTATGTAGGTTACCTTGGGGGCACTTGTACTATCTAGGTTACCTAACGGGAACTTGGACTATGTAGGTTAACTACCGGACACTTGGACGATCTAGGTTATCTAGCGGGCACATGGAATATCTAGGTTAACTAGCGGGCCCTTGGACTATGTAGGTTAACTAGCAGGCACTTGGACTATCTAGGTTAACTAGCCGACCTTGGACAATGTAGGTTAACTAGCGGGCACTTTGACTATCTAGGTCAACTAGCGGGCCCTTGTACAATGTAGGTTAACTAGCGCGCACTTGGACTATCTAGGTTAACTAGCGGGCACTAGGACTATCTAGGGTAACTAGCGGGCACTTGGACTATCTAGGTTACCTAGTAGGCACTTGGATTATGAAGGATCCCTAGCGGGCACTTGGACAATCTAGGTTAACTAGCGGGCACTTGGACTATCTAGGTTACCTAGAGGGGACTTGGACTATGTACGTTCCATAGCGGGCACTTGGGCTATCTACGTTACCTAGCGGGCACTTGGACTATGTAGGTTAACGAACGGGCACAGGGACTATGTAGGTAACCTAATGGTCACTTGGATTGTCTAGGTTACCTAGCGGGGACTTGGACTATGTAGGTTAACTAGCGGGCACTTGGACTATGTAGGATCCCTATCGGACATTTGTACTACTTAGGTTACCTAGCGGGCACTTGGACTATGTACGTCCCCTAGTGGGCACTTGGACTATCTAGGTTAACTAACGGGCACTAGGACTATCTAGGTTAACTAGCAGGCACTTGGACTATCTGGGTTATCTAGCAGGCACTTGGATTATGAAGGATCCCTAGCGGGCTCTTGGACTATCTAGGTTACCTAGCGGGCACTTGGACTATGTAGGTTATCTAGCGGACACTTGCACGATCTAGGTTAACTAGCGGGCCCTTGCACTATGTAGGTTAACTAGCGGGCACATGGATTATGTAGGTTTACTAGCAGGTACTTGGACTATCTAGGTTAACTAGCGGGCACTTGGACTATGTAGGTTGCCTAGCGGGCACTTGGACTATGTAGGTTCCCTAGCGGGCACTTGGATTATGTAGATTCCCTATCGGGCACTTGGATTATGTAGGTTCCCTATTGGGCACTTGGACTATGTAGGTTAACTAGCGGGCACTTGGACTGTCTAGGTAACCTAGCGGGCACTTGGACTATCTAGGTTAACGAACGGGCACTTGAAATATGTAGGTAACTTAGCGGGCACTTGGACTGTCTAGGTTACCTAGCGGGCACTCTGACTATCTAGGTTAACGAATGGGCACTTGAACTATATAGGTTACCTAGCGGGCACTTGGACTATGTAGGATCCCTATCAGACAATTGTAGTACTTAGGTTAACTAGAGGGCACTTTGACTCTAGGTTAACTAGCGGGCACTTGGACTATCTAGGTCAACTAGCGGGCCCTTGTACTATGTAGGTTAACTAGCGGGCACTTGGACTATCTAGGTTTCCTAGCAGGCACTTGGACTATGTACAAACCCTAGCGCGCACTTGGACTATCTATGTTAACTAACGGGCACTAGGACTATCTAGGTTAACTAGCGGGCACTTGGATTATGAAAGATCCCTAGTGGGCACTTGGACTATCTAGGTTACCTAGCGGGCACATGGACTATGTAGGTTAAATAGCGGACACTTGCACGATCTAGGTTAACTAGCGGTCCCTTGCACTATGTAGGTTAACTAGCGGGCCCATGGATTATGTAGGTTTACTAGCAGGCACTTGGACTATCTAGGTTAACTAGCGGGCACTTGGACTATGTAGTTTCCCTAGCGGGCATTTGGAGTATTTAGGTTACCAAGCGGGAACTTGGACTATGTAGGTTACGTAGCAGGCACTTTGACTATCTAGGTTAACTAACGGGCACTTGGACTATGTAGGTTGCCTAGCGGGCACTTGGACTATGCAGGTTCCCTAGCGGGCACTTGGAGTATGTAGATTCCCTATCGGGCTATTGGATTATGTTGTTTCCCTATCGGGCACTTGGACTATGTAGGTTAACTAGCGGGCACATGGACTGTCTAGGTAACCTAGCGGGCACTTGGACTATCTAGGTTAACGAACGGGCACTTGGACTATGTAGGTAACCTAGCGGGCACTTGGACTGTCTAGGTTACCTAGCGGGCACTTTGACTATCTAGGTTAACGAATGGGCACTTTGACTATATAGGTTACCTAGCGGGCACTTGGACTATGTAGGATCCCTTCGGACAATTGTAGTACTTAGGTTAACTAGCGGGCACTTTGACTCTAGGTTAACTAGCGGGCACTTGGACTATCTAGGTCAATTAGCGGGCCCTTGTACTATGTAGGTTAACTAGCGGGCACTTGGACTACCTAGGTTTCCTAGCAGGCACTTGGACTATGTACACACCCTAGCGCGCACTTGAACTATCTAGGTTAACTAACGGGCACTAGGACTATCTAGGTTAAGTAGCGGGCACATGGACTATCTAGGTTACCTAGCAGGCACTAGGATTATGAAGGATCCCTAGCGGGCACTTGGACAATCTAGGTTAACTAGCCGGCACTTGGACGATCTAGGTTAACTAGAGGGCACTTGGACTATCAAAGTTAACAAGTGAGCCCTTGGACTATCTAGGTTAACTAGCGGGCCCTTGGACTATCTATGTTACCTGACGGGTACTTGGACTATCTAGGTTTCCTAGTGGGCACTTGGACTATCTAAGTTAACGAACGGGCACTTGGAATATGCAGGTATCTTAGCGGGCACTTGGAATGTCTAGGTTACCTAGCGCGCAGTAGGACTTCTAGGTTAACGAAAGGGCACTTGGACTATGTAGGTTGCTTAGCGGACACTTGGACTATCTAGGTTAGGTAACGGGCACTTTGAGTATCTAGGTTACCTAGTGGGAAATTGGACAATGTAAGTTACCTAGCGGGCACTTGGACTATCTAGGTTACCTAACGGGCACTTTGACTATCTAGGTTACATAGCGGGCACTTGGACTATGTAGGTTACCTAGCAGGCACTTGGACTATCTAAGTTACCTAGCGGGCCCTTGGACTATGTAAGTTTCCTAGCGGGCACTTGGACTATCTAGGTTAACGAACGGGCACTTGGAATATGTAGGTAACCTAGCGGGCACTTGGACAGTCTAGGTTACTTATCGGGCACTTGGACTATCTAGGTTAACGAACGGGCACCTGGACTATGTAGGTAACCTAGCGGACACTTGGACTATGTAGGTTACCTATCGGGCACTTGGACAATCTAGGTTAACGATCGGGCACTTGGACTATCTAGGTTACCTAACGGGAACTTGGACTATGTAGGTTAACTAGCGGACACTAGGAATATCTAGGTTAACTAGGGTGCCCTTGGACTATGTAGGTTAACTAGCGGGCACTTAAACTATCTAGGTTAATTAGCTGACCTTGGACTATTTAGGTTAACTAGCGGGCACTTGGACTATCTAGGTTAACTAGCTGACCTTGGACTATGTATGTTAACTAGCGGGCACTTGGACTATCTAGGTTAACTAGCGGGCACTTGCACAATGCTGGTTCCCTAGCGGGCACTTTGAATATGTAGGTTCCCTAGCGGGCACTTGGACTACATAAGTTCCCTATGGGCATTTGGACTATCTAGGTTCCCTAATGGGCACTTGGAATATATAGGTTCCCTATCGGGCACTTGGACTATGTAGGTTCCTCAGTGGGCACTTGGACTATGTAGGTTCCCTATCGGGCATTGGGCTATGTAGGTTAACTAGCAGGACCTTGGACTATCTAGGTTACCTAGCGAGCACTTGGACTATGTAGGTTCCCTAGCGGGCACTTGGACTATGTAGGTTCCCTATCGGGTACTTGGACTGTCTAGGTTAACTAGCGGGCAATTGGACTGTCTAGGTTACCTAGTGGGCACTTGGACTATGTAGTTTACCTAGCAGGCACTTGGACTATGTAGGTGAACTAGCGGGCACTTGGACTAATTAGGTTACCTAGAGGGCTCTTGGACTATGTACGTTCCCTAGCGGGCACTTGGTCTATCTACGTTTCCTAGCGGACACTTGGACTATGTAGGTTAATGAACGGGCACTTGGACTATGTAGGTAACCTAATGGTCACTTGGACTGTCTAGGTTACCTAGCGGGGACTTGGACTATGTAGGTTAACTAGCGGGCACTTGGACTATGTGGGATCCCTATCGGACATTTGTACTACCTAGGTTAAATAGCGGGCACTTTGACTATCTAGGTTAACTAGCGGGCCCTTGCACTATGTAGGTTAACTAGCGGGCCCATGGATTATGTAGGTTTACTAGCAGGCACTTGGACTATCTAGGTTAACTAGCGGGCACTTCGACTATGTAGTTTCCCTAGCGGGCATTTGGACTATTTAGGTTACCAAGCGGGAACTTGGACTATGTAGGTTACCTAGCGGGCACTTTGACTATCTAGGTTAACTAATGGGCACTTGGACTATGTAGGTTGCCTAGCGGGCACTTGGACTATGTAGGTTCCCTAACGGGCACTTGGATTATGTAGGTTCCCTATCGGGCACTTGGATTATGTAGGTTCCCTATCGGGCACTTGGACTATGTAGGTTAACTAGCGGGCACTTGGACTGTCTAGGTAACCAAGCGGGCACTTGGACTATCTAGGTTCACGAACGGGCACTTGGACTATGTAGGTTACCTAGCGGGCACTTGGACTATGTAGAGTCCCTATCACACATTTGTACTACTTAGGTTAACTAGCGGGCACTTTGACTATCTAGGTCAACTAGCGGGCCCTTGTACTATGTAGCTTAACTAGCGGGCACTTGGACTATCTAGGTTTCCTAGCAGGCACTTGGAGTATGTACATACCCTAGCACGCACTTGAAGTATCTAGGTTAACTAACGGGCACTAGGACTATCTAGGTTAAGTAGCGGGCACATGGACTATCTAGGTTACCTAGCAGGCACTAGGATTATGAAGGATCCCTAGCGGGCACTTGGACAATCTAGGTTAACTAGCCGGCACTTGGACGATCTAGGTTAACTAGAGGGCACTTGGACTATCAAAGTTAACAAGTGAGCCCTTGGACTATCTAGGTTAACTAGCGGGCCCTTGGACTATCTATGTTACCTGACGGGTACTTGGACTATCTAGGTTACCTAGTGGGCACTTGGACTATCTAAGTTAACGAACGGGCACTTGGAATATGCAGGTATCTTAGCGGGCACTTGGAATGTCTAGGTTACCTAGCGCGCAGTAGGACTTCTAGGTTAACGAACGGGCACTTGGACTATGTAGGTTGCTTAGCGGACACTTGGACTATCTAGGTTAGGTAACGGGCACTTTGAGTATCTAGGTTACCTAGTGGGAAATTGGACAATGTAAGTTACCTAGCGGGCACTTGGACTATCTAGGTTACCTAACGGGCACTTTGACTATCTAGGTTACATAGCGGGCACTTGGACTATGTAGGTTACCTAGCAGGCACTTGGACTATCTAAGTTACCTAGCGGGCCCTTGGACTATGTAAGTTTCCTAGCGGGCACTTGGACTATCTAGGTTAACGAACGGGCACTTGGAATATGTAGGTAACCTAGCGGGCACTTGGACAGTCTAGGTTACTTATCGGGCACTTGGACTATCTAGGTTAACGAACGGGCACCTGGACTATGTAGGTAACCTAGCGGACACTTGGACTATGTAGGTTACCTATCGGGCACTTGGACAATCTAGGTTAACGAACGGGCACTTGGACTATCTAGGTTACCTAACGGGAACTTGGACTATGTAGGTTAACTAGCGGACACTAGGAATATCTAGGTTAACTAGGGTGCCCTTGGACTATGTAGGTTAACTAGCGGGCACTTAAACTATCTAGGTTAACTAGCTGACCTTGGACTATGTATGTTAACTAGCGGGCACTTGGACTATCTAGGTTAACTAGCGGGCACTTGCACAAAGCTGGTTCCCTAGCGGGCACTTTGAATATGTAGGTTCCCTAGCGGGCACTTGGACTACATAAGTTCCCTATGGGCATTTGGACTATCTAGGTTCCCTAATGGGCACTTGGAATATATAGGTTCCCTATCGGGCACTTGGACTATGTAGGTTCCTCAGTGGGCACTTGGACTATGTAGGTTCCCTATCGGGCATTGGGCTATGTAGGTTAACTAGCAGGACCTTGGACTATCTAGGTTACCTAGCGAGCACTTGGACTATGTAGGTTCCCTAGCGGGCACTTGGACTATGTAGGTTCCCTATCGGGTACTTGGACTGTCTAGGTTAACTAGCGGGCAATTGGACTGTCTAGGTTACCTAGTGGGCACTTGGACTATGTAGTTTACCTAGCAGGCACTTGGACTATGTAGGTGAACTAGCGGGCACTTGGACTAATTAGGTTACCTAGAGGGCGCTTGGACTATGTACGTTCCCTAGCGGGCACTTGGTCTATCTACGTTACCTAGCGGACACTTGGACTATGTAGGTTAATGAACGGGCACTTGGACTATGTAGGTAACCTAATGGTCACTTGGACTGTCTAGGTTACCTAGCGGGGACTTGGACTATGTAGGTTAACTAGCGGGCACTTGGACTATGTGGGATCCCTATCGGACATTTGTACTACCTAGGTTAAATAGCGGGCACTTTGACTATCTAGGTTAACTAGCGGGCCCTTGCACTATGTAGGTTAACTAGCCTGCCCATGGATTATGTAGGTTTACTAGCAGGCACTTGGACTATCTAGGTTAACTAGCGGGCACTTCGACTATGTAGTTTCCCTAGCGGGCATTTGGACTATTTAGGTTACCAAGCGGGAACTTGGACTATGTAGGTTACCTAGCGGGCACTTTGACTATCTAGGTTAACTAATGGGCACTTGGACTATGTAGGTTGCCTAGCGGGCACTTGGACTATGTAGGTTCCCTAACGGGCACTTGGATTATGTAGGTTCCCTATCGGGCACTTGGATTATGTAGGTTCCCTATCGGGCACATAGACTATGTAGGTTAACTAGCGGGCACTTGGACTGTCTAGGTAACCAAGCGGGCACTTGGACTATCTAGGTTCACGAACGGGCACTTGGACTATGTAGGTTACCTAGCGGGCACTTGGACTATGTAGAGTCCCTATCACACATTTGTACTACTTAGGTTAACTAGCGGGCACTTTGACTATCTAGGTCAACTAGCGGGCCCTTGTACTATGTAGCTTAACTAGCGGGCACTTGGACTATCTAGGTTTCCTAGAAGGCACTTGGAGTATGTACATACCCTAGCACGCACTTGGACTATCTAGGTTAACTAACGGGCACTAGGACTATCTAGGTTAACTAGCGGGCACTTGGACTATCTAGGTTACCTAGTAGGCACTTGGATTATGAAGGATCCCTAGCGGGCACTTGGACAATCTAGGTTAACTAGCGGGCACTTGGACAATCTAGGTTACCTAGAGGGGACTTGGACTATGTACGTTCCATAGCCGGCACTTGGGCTATCTACGTTACCTAGCGGGCACTTGGACTATGTAGGTTAACGAACGGGCACAGGGACTATGTAGGTAACCTAATGGTAACTTGGACTGTCTAGGTTACCTAGCGGGGACTTGGACTATGTAGGTTGACTAGCGGGCACTTGGACTATGTAGGATCCCTATCGGACATTTGTACTACTTAGGTTACCTAGCGGGCACTTGGACTATGTACGTCCCCTAGTGGGCACTTGGACTATCTAGGTTAACTAACGGGCACTAGGACTATCTAGGTTAACTAGCGGGCACTTGGACTATCTAGGTTATCTAGCAGGCACTTGGATTATGAAGGATCCCTAGCGGGCTCTTGGACTATCTAGGTTACCTAGCGGGCACTTGGACTATGTAGGTTATCTAGCGGACACTTGCACGATCTAGGTTAACTAGCGGGCCCTTGCACTATGTAGGTTAACTAGCGGGCACATGGATTATGTAGGTTTACTAGCAGGTACTTGGACTATCTAGGTTAACTAGCGGGCACTTGGACTATGTAGGTTGCCTAGCGGGCACTTGGAATATGTAGGTTCCCTAGCGGGCACTTGGATTATGTAGATTCCCTATCGGGCACTTGGATTATGTAGGTTCCCTATTGGGCACTTGGACTATGTAGGTTAACTAGCGGGCACTTGGACTGTCTAGGTAACCTAGCGGGCACTTGGACTATCTAGATTAACGAACGGGCACTTGAAATATGTAGGTAACCTAGCGGGCACTTGGACTGTCTAGGTTACCTAGCGGGCACTCTGACTATCTAGGTTAACGAATGGGCACTTGAACTATATAGGTTACCTAGCGGGCACTTGGACTATGTAGGATCCCTATCAGACAATTGTAGTACTTAGGTTAACTAGAGGGCACTTTGACTCTAGGTTAACTAGCGGGCACTTGGACTATCTAGGTCAACTAGCGGGCCCTTGTACTATGTAGGTTAACTAGCGGGCACTTGGACTATCTAGGTTTCCTAGCAGGCACTTGGACTATGTACAAAACCTAGCGCGCACTTGGACTATCTAGGTTAACTAACGGGCACTAGGACTATCTAGGTTAACTAGCGAGCACTTGGATTATGAAAGATCCCTAGTGGGCACTTGGACTATCTAGGTTACCTAGCGGGCACATGGACTATGTAGGTTAACTAGCGGACACTTGCACGATCTAGGTTAACTAGCGGTCCCTTGCACTATGTAGGTTAACTAGCGGGCCCATGGATTATGTAGGTTTACTAGCAGGCACTTGGACTATCTAGGTTAACTAGCGGGCACTTGGACTATGTAGTTTCCCTAGCGGGCATTTGGAGTATTTAGGTTACCAAGCGGGAACTTGGACTATGTAGGTTACGTAGCAGGCACTTTGACTATCTAGGTTAACTAACGGGCACTTGGACTATGTAGGTTGCCTAGCGGGCACTTGGACTATGCAGGTTTCTTAGCGGGCACTTGGATTATGTAGATTCCCTATCGGGCTATTGGATTATGTTGTTTCCCTATCGGGCACTTGGACTATGTAGGTTAACTAGCGGGCACATGGACTGTCTAGGTAACCTAGCGGGCACTTGGACTATCTAGGTTAACGAACGGGCACTTGGACTATGTAGGTAACCTAGCGGGCACTTGGACTGTCTAGGTTACCTAGCGGGCACTTTGACTATCTAGGTTAACGAATGGGCACTTTGACTATATAGGTTACCTAGCGGGCACTTGGACTATGTAGGATCCCTATCGGACAATTGTAGTACTTAGGTTAACTAGCGGGCACTTTGACTCTAGGTTAACTAGCGGGCACTTGGACTATCTAGGTCAACTAGCGGGCCCTTGTACTATGTAGGTTAACTAGCGGGCACTTGGACTACCTAGGTTTCCTAGCAGGCACTTGGACTATGTACACACCCTAGCGCGCACTTGAACTATCTAGGTTAACTAACGGGCACTAGGACTATCTAGGTTAAGTAGCGGGCACATGGACTATCTAGGTTACCTAGCAGGCACTAGGATTATGAAGGATCCCTAGCGGGCACTTGGACAATCTAGGTTAACTAGCCGGCACTTGGACGATCTAGGTTAACTAGAGGGCACTTGGACTATCAAAGTTAACAAGTGAGCCCTTGGACTATCTAGGTTAACTAGCGGGCCCTTGGACTATCTATGTTACCTGACGGGTACTTGGACTATCTAGGTTACCTAGTGGGCACTTGGACTATCTAAGTTAACGAACGGGAACTTGGAATATGCAGGTATCTTAGCGGGCACTTGGAATGTCTAGGTTACCTAGCGCGCAGTAGGACTTCTAGGTTAACGAACGGGCACTTGGACTATGTAGGTTGCTTAGCGGACACTTGGACTATCTAGGTTAGGTAACGGGCACTTTGAGTATCTAGGTTACCTAGTGGGAAATTGGACAATGTAAGTTACCTAGCGGGCACTTGGACTATCTAGGTTACCGAACGGGCACTTTGACTATCTAGGTTACATAGCGGGCACTTGGACTATGTAGGTTACCTAGCAGGCACTTGGACTATCTAAGTTACCTAGCGGGCCCTTGGACTATGTAAGTTTCCTAGCGGGCACTTGGACTATCTAGGTTAACGAACGGGCACTTGGAATATGTAGGTAACCTAGCGGGCACTTGGACAGTCTAGGTTACCTATCGGGCACTTGGAATATCTAGGTTAACGAACGGGCACCTGGACTATGTAGGTAACCTAGCGGACACTTGGACAGTCTAGGTTACCTATCGGGCACTTGGACTATCTAGGTTAACGAACGGGCACTTGGACTATCTAGGTTACCTAACGGGAACTTGGACTATGTAGGTTAACTAGCGGACACTTGGAATATCTAGGTTAACTAGCGTGCCCTTGGACTATGTAGGTTAACTAGCGGGCACTTAAACTATCTAGGTTAATTAGCTGACCTTGGACTATTTAGGTTAACTAGCGGGCACTTGGACTATCTAGGTTAACTAGCTGACCTTGGACTATGTATGTTAACTAGCGGGCACTTGGACTATCTAGGTTGACTAGCGGGCACTTGCACAATGCTAGTTCCCTAGCGGGCACTTTGACTATGTCGGTTCCCTAGCGGGCATTTGGACTATATAGGTTCCCTCTGGGCACTTAGACTATTTGGTTCCCTAACGGGCACTTGGAATATATAGGTTCCCTATCGGGCACTTGGACTATGTAGGTTCCTCAGCCGGCACTTGGACTATGTAGGTTCCCTATTGGGCATTGGACTATGTAGGTTAACTAGCAGGCCCTTGGACTATCTAGGTTACCTAGAGGGCACTTGGACTATGTAGGTTAACTAGCGGACACTTGGACAATCTAGGTTACCTAGCCGGCACTTGAATTATGTACATACCCTAGCGCGCACTTGGACTATCTAGGTTTCCTAGCAATCACTTGGACAATGTACGTCCCCTAGCGGGCACTTGGACTATCTAGGTTCACTAGAGGGACTTGGACTATGTAGGTTAACTAGCGGTCACTTGGATTATCTAGGTTAACTAGCGGGCACTTGGACGATCAAGGTTAACTAGCGGGCACTTGGACTATCTAGGTTAACTAGAGGGCACTTGGACTATCTAGATTAACTAGCGGGCCCTTGGACTATCTAAGTTTACTAGCGGGCACTTGGACTATCTAGGTTAACTAGCGGGCACTTGGACTATGTATGTTAACTAGAAGGCACTTGGACTATAAAGGTTACCTAGCGGGCCCTTGGACTATGTAAGTTACCAGCGGGCACTTGGACTATCTAGGTTAACGAACGTGCACTTGGACTATGTAGGTAACCTAGCGGGCACTTGGACTGTCTAGGTTACCTAGCGGGCACTTGGCCTATCTAGGTTAACAAACGGGCATGTGGACTATGTAGGTTAACTAGCATGCCCATGGATTATGTAGGTTTACTATCAGGCACATGGACTGTCTAGGTTAACTAGCAGGCACTTGGACTATGTAGTTTCCCTAGCGGGCATTTGGACTATTTATGTTACCTTCGGGAACTTGGACTATGTAGGTTACCTAGCGGGCACTTGGACTATGTACGTACCCTAGTGGGCACTTGGACTATCTAGATTAACTAACTGGCACTTGGACTATGTAGGTTCCCTATCGGGCATTTGGACCATTTAGGTAAACTAGCGGGCACTTGGACTGTCTAGGTAACCTAGCGGGCACTTGGACTATCTAGGTTAACGAACGGGCACTTGGACTATGTAGGTAACCTAGCGGGCACTTGAACTATGTACATACCCTAGCAGGCACTTGGACTATCTAGGTTACCTAGCGGGCACTTGGACTATGTACGTACCCTAGCGGCCACTTGGATTATCTAGGTTAACTAGAGGGCCCTTGGACTATGTAGGTTAACAAGCGGGCACTTGGATTAGCTAGGTTAACTAGCGGGCCCTTGGACTATCTAGGTTAACTAGCGGGCACTTGGACTATCTAGGTTAACTAGCGGGCACTTGGATTATGTAGTTTCCCTAGCGGGCATTTGGATTACTTAGGTTACCTAGTCGGCATTTGGACTATGTAGGTTATCTAGTGGCCACTTGGACTATGTAGGTTATCTAGAGGCCACTTGGACTATGTAGGTTAACTAGAAGGCACTTGGACTATCCAGGTTACCTAGCGGGCCCTTGGACTATGTAGGTTACCAGGGGCACTTGGACAATCTAGGTTAACGAACGTGCACTTGGACTATGTAGGTAACCTAGCGGGCACTTGGACTGTCTAGGTTACCTAGCGGGCACTTGGCCTATCTAGGTTAGCGAACAGGCACTTGGACTGTGTAGGTTAACTAACGGGCACTTGGACTATCTAGGTTAACTAGCGGGCCCTTGGACTATGTAAGTTACCTAGCGTGCACTTGAACTATGTAGGTTCCCTAGCGGGCACTTGGACAATTTAGGTTACCTAGCAGGCACTTTGACTATCTAGGTTAACTAACGGACCTTGGACTATGTAGGTTAACTAGTGGGCACTTGGACTATGTACGTCCCCTAGTGGGCACTTGGACTATCTAGGTTAACTAACGGGCACTTGGACTATCTAGGTTAACTAGCGGGCACTTGGACTATCTAGGTTACCTAGCAGGCACGTGGACAATGTAGGTTAACTAGCGGACACTTGCACGATCTAGGTTAACTAGCGGGCCCTTGCACTATGTAGGTTAACTAGCGGGCCCATGGATTATGTAGGTTTACTAGCAGGCACTTGGACTATCTAGGTGAACTAGGAGGCACTTGGACTATGTAGTTTCCCTAGCGGGCATTTGGACTATTTAGGTTACCATCGGGAACTTGGACTATGTAGGTTACCTAGCGGGCACTTGGACTATGTACATACCCTAATGGGCACTTGGACTATCTAGGTTAACTAACGGGCACTTGGACTATGTAGGTTCCCTAGCGGGCACTTGGATAATGTAGGTTCCCTATCGGGCACTTGGATTATGTAGGTTCCCTATCAGGCACTTGGACTATGTAGGTTAATTAGCGGGCACTTGGACTGTCTAGGTAACCTAGCGGGCACTTGGACTATCTAGGTTAACGAAAGGGCACTTGGACTATGTAGGTTACCTAGCGGGCACTTGGATTATCTAGGTTAGCTAACAGGAACTTGGAATATCTAGGTTACCTAGCGGGCACTTGACTATGTAGGTTACCTTGGGGGCACTTGTACTATCTAGGTTACCTAACGGGAACTTGGACAATGTAGGTTAACTAGCGGACACTTGGACGATCTAGGTTAACTAGCGGGCACTTGGAATATCTAGGTTAACTAGCGGGCCCTTGGACTATGTAGGTTAACTAGCGGGCACTTGGACTATCTAGGTTAAATAGCCGACCTTGGACAATGTAGGTTAACTATCGGGCACATGGACTATCTAGGTTAACTAGCTGGCCCTTGGACTATATAGGTTAACTAGCGGGCACTTGGACTATCTAGGTTAACTAGCGGGCACTTGCACAATGCTGGTTCCCTAGCGGGCACTTTGAATATGTAGGTTCCCTAGCGGGCACTTGGACTACATAGGTTCCCTATGGGCACTTGGACTATCTAGGTTCCCTAACGGGCACTTGGAATATATAGGTTCCCTATCGGGCACTTGGACTATGTAGGTTCCTCAGTGGGCACTTGGACTATGTAGGTTCCCTATCGGGCATTGGGCTATGTAGGTTAACTAGAAGGACCTTGGACTATCTAGGTTACCTAGCGAGCACTTGGACTATGTAGGTTCCCTAGTGGGCATTTGGACTATGTAGGTTCCCTATCGGGTATTTGGACTGTCTAGGTTAACTAGCGGGCAATTGGACTGTCTAGGTTACCTAGTGGGCACTTGGACTATGTAGTTTACCTAGCAGGCACTTGGACTATGTAGGTTAACTAGCGGGCACTTGGACTCTCTAGGTTACCTAGAGGGCTCTTGGACTATGTACGTTCCCTAGCGGGCACTTGGGCTATCTACGTTACCTAGCGGGCACTTGCACAATGCTGGTTCCCTAGCGGGCACTTTGAATATGTAGGTTCCTCAGTGGGCACTTGGACTATGTAGGTTCCCTATCGGGCATTGGGCTATGTAGGTTAACTAGCAGGACCTTGGACTATCTAGGTTACCTAGCGAGCACTTGGACTATCTAGGTTAACTAACGGACCTTGGATTATGTAGGTTAACTAGTGGGCACTTGGATTATGTACGTCCCCTAGTGGGCACTTGGACTATCTAGGTTAACTAACGGGCACTTGGACTATCTAGGTAACCTAGCAGGCACGTGGACTATGTAGGTTAACTAGTGGACACTTGCACGATCTAGGTTAACTAGCGGGCCTTTGCACTATGTAGGTTAACTAGCGGGCCCATGGATTATGTAGGTTTACTAGCAGGCACTTGGACTATCTCGGTTAACTAGCGGGCACTTGGACTATGTAGGTTCCCTAGCGGGCATTTGGACTATTTATGTTACCATCGGGAACTTGGACAATGTAGGTTACCTAGCGGGCATTTGGACTATGTACGTACCCTAATGGTCACTTGGACTATCTAGGTTAACTAACGGGCACTTGGACTATGTAGGTTGCCTAGTGGGCACTTGGACTATGTAGGTTCCCTAGCGGGCACTTGGATAATGTAGGTTCCCTATCGGGCACTTGGATTATGTAGGTTCCCTATCAGGCACTTGGACTATGTAGGTTAATTAGCGGGCACTTGGACTGTCTAGGTAACCTAGCGGGCACTTGGACTATCTAGGTTAACGAAAGGGCACTTGGACTATGTAGGTTACCTAGCGGGCACTTGGATTATCTAGGTTAGCTAACAGGAACTTGGAATATCTAGGTTACCTAGCGGGCACTTGGACTATGTAGGTTACCTTGGGGGCACTTGTACTATCTAGGTTACCTAACGGGAACTTGGACTATGTAGGTTAACTAGCGGACACTTGGACGATCTAGGTTAACTAGCGGGCACTTGGAATATCTAGGTTAACTAGCGGGCCCTTGGACTATGTAGGTTAACTAGCGGGCACTTGGACTATCTAGGTTAACTAGCCGACCTTGGACAATGTAGTTTAACTAGCGGGCACTTGGACTATCTAGGTTAACTAGCTGGCCCTTGGACTATGTAGGTTAAGTAGCGGGCACTGGGACTATCTAGGTTAACTAGCGGGCACTTGCACAATGCTGGTTCCCTAGTGGGCACTTTGAATATGTAGGTTCCCTAGCGGGCACTTGGACTACATAAGTTCCCTATGGGCACTTGGACTATCTAGGTTCCCTAACGGGCACTTGGAATATATAGGTTCCCTATCGGACACTTGGACTATGTAGGTTCCTCAGTGGGCACTTGGACTATGTAGGTTCCCTATCGGGTACTTGGACTGTCTAGGTTAACTAGCGGGCAATTGGACTGTCTAGGTTACCTAGTGGGCACTTGGACTATGTAGTTTACCTAGCAGGCACTTGGACTATGTAGGTTACCTAGAGGGCACTTGGACTATGTACGTTCCCTAGCGGGCACTTGCACAATGCTGGTTCCCTAGCGGGCAGTTTGAATATGCAGGTTCCTCAGTGGGCACTTGGACTATGTAGGTTCCCTATCGGGCATTGGGCTATGTAGGTTAACTAGCAGGACCTTGGACTATCTAGGTTACCTAGCGAGCACTTGGACTATCTAGGTTAACTAACGGACCTTGGACTATGTAGGTTACCTAGCGGGCACTTGGACTATGTACATACCCTAATGGGCACTTGGACTATCTAGGTTAACTAACGGGCACTTGGACTATGTAGGTTCCCTAGCGGGCACTTGGATAATGTAGGTTCCCTATCGGGCACTTGGATTATGTAGGTTCCCTATCAGGCACTTGGACTATGTAGGTTAATTAGCGGGCACTTGGACTGTCTAGGTAACCTAGCGGGCACTTGGACTATCTAGGTTAACGAAAGGGCACTTGGACTATGTAGGTTACCTAGCGGGCACTTGGATTATCTAGGTTAGCTAACAGGAACTTGGAATATCTAGGTTACCTAGCGGGCACTTGACTATGTAGGTTACCTTGGGGGCACTTGTACTATCTAGGTTACCTAACGGGAACTTGGACAATGTAGGTTAACTAGCGGACACTTGGACGATCTAGGTTAACTAGCGGGCACTTGGAATATCTAGGTTAACTAGCGGGCCCTTGGACTATGTAGGTTAACTAGCGGGCACTTGGACTATCTAGGTTAAATAGCCGACCTTGGACAATGTAGGTTAACTATCGGGCACATGGACTATCTAGGTTAACTAGCTGGCCCTTGGACTATATAGGTTAACTAGCGGGCACTTGGACTATCTAGGTTAACTAGCGGGCACTTGCACAATGCTGGTTCCCTAGCGGGCACTTTGAATATGTAGGTTCCCTAGCGGGCACTTGGACTACATAGGTTCCCTATGGGCACTTGGACTATCTAGGTTCCCTAACGGGCACTTGGAATATATAGGTTCCCTATCGGGCACTTGGACTATGTAGGTTCCTCAGTGGGCACTTGGACTATGTAGGTTCCCTATCGGGCATTGGGCTATGTAGGTTAACTAGAAGGACCTTGGACTATCTAGGTTACCTAGCGAGCACTTGGACTATGTAGGTTCCCTAGTGGGCATTTGGACTATGTAGGTTCCCTATCGGGTATTTGGACTGTCTAGGTTAACTAGCGGGCAATTGGACTGTCTAGGTTACCTAGTGGGCACTTGGACTATGTAGTTTACCTAGCAGGCACTTGGACTATGTAGGTTAACTAGCGGGCACTTGGACTCTCTAGGTTACCTAGAGGGCTCTTGGACTATGTACGTTCCCTAGCGGGCACTTGGGCTATCTACGTTACCTAGCGGGCACTTGCACAATGCTGGTTCCCTAGCGGGCACTTTGAATATGTAGGTTCCTCAGTGGGCACTTGGACTATGTAGGTTCCCTATCGGGCATTGGGCTATGTAGGTTAACTAGCAGGACCTTGGACTATCTAGGTTACCTAGCGAGCACTTGGACTATCTAGGTTAACTAACGGACCTTGGATTATGTAGGTTAACTAGTGGGCACTTGGATTATGTACGTCCCCTAGTGGGCACTTGGACTATCTAGGTTAACTAACGGGCACTTGGACTATCTAGGTAACCTAGCAGGCACGTGGACTATGTAGGTTAACTAGTGGACACTTGCACGATCTAGGTTAACTAGCGGGCCTTTGCACTATGTAGGTTAACTAGCGGGCCCATGGATTATGTAGGTTTACTAGCAGGCACTTGGACTATCTCGGTTAACTAGCGGGCACTTGGACTATGTAGGTTCCCTAGCGGGCATTTGGACTATTTATGTTACCATCGGGAACTTGGACAATGTAGGTTACCTAGCGGGCATTTGGACTATGTACGTACCCTAATGGTCACTTGGACTATCTAGGTTAACTAACGGGCACTTGGACTATGTAGGTTGCCTAGTGGGCACTTGGACTATGTAGGTTCCCTAGCGGGCACTTGGATAATGTAGGTTCCCTATCGGGCACTTGGATTATGTAGGTTCCCTATCAGGCACTTGGACTATGTAGGTTAATTAGCGGGCACTTGGACTGTCTAGGTAACCTAGCGGGCACTTGGACTATCTAGGTTAACGAAAGGGCACTTGGACTATGTAGGTTACCTAGCGGGCACTTGGATTATCTAGGTTAGCTAACAGGAACTTGGAATATCTAGGTTACCTAGCGGGCACTTGGACTATGTAGGTTACCTTGGGGGCACTTGTACTATCTAGGTTACCTAACGGGAACTTGGACTATGTAGGTTAACTAGCGGACACTTGGACGATCTAGGTTAACTAGCGGGCACTTGGAATATCTAGGTTAACTAGCGGGCCCTTGGACTATGTAGGTTAACTAGCGGGCACTTGGACTATCTAGGTTAACTAGCCGACCTTGGACAATGTAGTTTAACTAGCGGGCACTTGGACTATCTAGGTTAACTAGCTGGCCCTTGGACTATGTAGGTTAAGTAGCGGGCACTGGGACTATCTAGGTTAACTAGCGGGCACTTGCACAATGCTGGTTCCCTAGTGGGCACTTTGAATATGTAGGTTCCCTAGCGGGCACTTGGACTACATAAGTTCCCTATGGGCACTTGGACTATCTAGGTTCCCTAACGGGCACTTGGAATATATAGGTTCCCTATCGGACACTTGGACTATGTAGGTTCCTCAGTGGGCACTTGGACTATGTAGGTTCCCTATCGGGTACTTGGACTGTCTAGGTTAACTAGCGGGCAATTGGACTGTCTAGGTTACCTAGTGGGCACTTGGACTATGTAGTTTACCTAGCAGGCACTTGGACTATGTAGGTTACCTAGAGGGCACTTGGACTATGTACGTTCCCTAGCGGGCACTTGCACAATGCTGGTTCCCTAGCGGGCAGTTTGAATATGCAGGTTCCTCAGTGGGCACTTGGACTATGTAGGTTCCCTATCGGGCATTGGGCTATGTAGGTTAACTAGCAGGACCTTGGACTATCTAGGTTACCTAGCGAGCACTTGGACTATCTAGGTTAACTAACGGACCTTGGACTATGTAGGTTACCTAGCGGGCACTTGGACTATGTACATACCCTAATGGGCACTTGGACTATCTAGGTTAACTAACGGGCACTTGGACTATGTAGGTTCCCTAGCGGGCACTTGGATAATGTAGGTTCCCTATCGGGCACTTGGATTATGTAGGTTCCCTATCAGGCACTTGGACTATGTAGGTTAATTAGCGGGCACTTGGACTGTCTAGGTAACCTAGCGGGCACTTGGACTATCTAGGTTAACGAAAGGGCACTTGGACTATGTAGGTTACCTAGCGGGCACTTGGATTATCTAGGTTAGCTAACAGGAACTTGGAATATCTAGGTTACCTAGCGGGCACTTGACTATGTAGGTTACCTTGGGGGCACTTGTACTATCTAGGTTACCTAACGGGAACTTGGACAATGTAGGTTAACTAGCGGACACTTGGACGATCTAGGTTAACTAGCGGGCACTTGGAATATCTAGGTTAACTAGCGGGCCCTTGGACTATGTAGGTTAACTAGCGGGCACTTGGACTATCTAGGTTAAATAGCCGACCTTGGACAATGTAGGTTAACTATCGGGCACATGGACTATCTAGGTTAACTAGCTGGCCCTTGGACTATATAGGTTAACTAGCGGGCACTTGGACTATCTAGGTTAACTAGCGGGCACTTGCACAATGCTGGTTCCCTAGCGGGCACTTTGAATATGTAGGTTCCCTAGCGGGCACTTGGACTACATAAGTTCCCTATGGGCACTTGGACTATCTAGGTTCCCTAACGGGCACTTGGAATATATAGGTTCCCTATCGGGCACTTGGACTATGTAGGTTCCTCAGTGGGCACTTGGACTATGTAGGTTCCCTATCGGGCATTGGGCTATGTAGGTTAACTAGAAGGACCTTGGACTATCTAGGTTACCTAGCGAGCACTTGGACTATGTAGGTTCCCTAGTGGGCATTTGGACTATGTAGGTTCCCTATCGGGTATTTGGACTGTCTAGGTTAACTAGCGGGCAATTGGACTGTCTAGGTTACCTAGTGGGCACTTGGACTATGTAGTTTACCTAGCAGGCACTTGGACTATGTAGGTTAACTAGCGGGCACTTGGACTATCTAGGTTACCTAGAGGGCTCTTGGACTATGTACGTTCCCTAGCGGGCACTTGGGCTATCTACGTTACCTAGCGGTCACTTGCACAATGCTGGTTCCCTAGCGGGCACTTTGAATATGTAGGTTCCTCAGTGGGCACTTGGACTATGTAGGTTCCCTATCGGGCATTGGGCTATGTAGGTTAACTAGCAGGACCTTGGACTATCTAGGTTACCTAGCGAGCACTTGGACTATCTAGGTTAACTAACGGACCTTGGATTATGTAGGTTAACTAGTGGGCACTTGGACTATGTACGTCCCCTAGTGGGCACTTGGACTATCTAGGTTAACTAACGGGCACTTGGACTATCTAGGTAACCTAGCAGGCACGTGGACTATGTAGGTTAACTAGTGGACACTTGCACGATCTAGGTTAACTAGCGGGCCTTTGCACTATGTAGGTTAACTAGCGGGCCCATGGATTATGTAGGTTTACTAGCAGGCACTTGGACTATCTCGGTTAACTAGCGGGCACTTGGACTATGTAGGTTCCCTAGCGGGCATTTGGACTATTTATGTTACCATCGGGAACTTGGACAATGTAGGTTACCTAGCGGGCATTTGGACTATGTACGTACCCTAATGGGCACTTGGACTATCTAGGTTAACTAACGGGCACTTGGACTATGTAGGTTGCCTAGTGGGCACTTGGACTATGTAGGTTCCCTAGCGGGCACTTGGATAATGTAGGTTCCCTATCGGGCACTTGGATTATGTAGGTTCCCTATCAGGCACTTGGACTATGTAGGTTAATTAGCGGGCACTTGGACTGTCTAGGTAACCTAGCGGGCACTTGGACTATCTAGGTTAACGAAAGGGCACTTGGACTATGTAGGTTACCTAGCGGGCACTTGGATTATCTAGGTTAGCTAACAGGAACTTGGAATATCTAGGTTACCTAGCGGGCACTTGGACTATTTAGGTTACCTTGGGGGCACTTGTACTATCTAGGTTACCTAACGGGAACTTGGACTATGTAGGTTAACTAGCGGACACTTGGACGATCTAGGTTAACTAGCGGGCACTTGGAATATCTAGGTTAACTAGCGGGCCCTTGGACTATGTAGGTTAACTAGCGGGCACTTGGACTATCTAGGTTAACTAGCCGACCTTGGACAATGTAGTTTAACTAGCGGGCACTTGGACTATCTAGGTTAACTAGCTGGCCCTTGGACTATGTAGGTTAAGTAGCGGGCACTGGGACTATCTAGGTTAACTAGCGGGCACTTGCACAATGCTGGTTCCCTAGTGGGCACTTTGAATATGTAGGTTCCCTAGCGGGCACTTGGACTACATAAGTTCCCTATGGGCACTTGGACTATCTAGGTTCCCTAACGGGCACTTGGAATATATAGGTTCCCTATCGGACACTTGGACTATGTAGGTTCCTCAGTGGGCACTTGGACTATGTAGGTTCCCTATCGGGTACTTGGATTGTCTAGGTTAACTAGCGGGCAATTGGACTGTCTAGGTTACCTAGTGGGCACTTGGACTATGTAGTTTACCTAGCAGGCACTTGGACTATGTAGGTTACCTAGAGGGCACTTGGACTATGTACGTTCCCTAGCGGGCACTTGCACAATGCTGGTTCCCTAGCGGGCAGTTTGAATATGCAGGTTCCTCAGTGGGCACTTGGACTATGTAGGTTCCCTATCGGGCATTGGGCTATGTAGGTTAACTAGCAGGACCTTGGACTATCTAGGTTACCTAGCGAGCACTTGGACTATCTAGGTTAACTAACGGACCTTGGACTATGTAGGTTAACTAGTGGGCACTTGGACTATGTACATACCCTAATGGGCACTTGGACTATCTAGGTTAACTAACGGGCACTTGGACTATCTAGGTTAACTAGCGGGCACTTGGACTATCTAGGTTAACTAGCGGGCACTTGGACTATCTAGGTTACCTAGCGAGCACTTGGACTATGTAGGTTCCCTAGCGGGCACTTGGACTATGTAGGTTCCCTATCGTGTACTTGGACTGTCTAGGTTAACTAGCGGGCAATTGGACTGTCTAGGTTACCTAGTGGGCACTTGGACTTTGTAGTTTACCTAGCAGGCACTTGGACTATGTAGGTTAACTAGCGGGCACTTGGACTATCTAGGTTACCTAGAGGGCACTTGGACTATGTACGTTCCCTAGAGGGCACTTGGGCTATCTATGCTACCTAGCGGGCTCTTGGACTGTGTAGGTTAACGAACGGGCACTTGGACTATGTAGGTTAACGAACGGGCACTTGGACTATGTAGGTAACCTAATGGTCACTTGGACTGTCTATGTTACCTAGCGGGGACTTGGACTATGTAGGTTAACTAGCGGGCACTTGGACTATGTAGGATCCCTATCGGACATTTGTACTACCTAGGTTAAATAGCGGGCACTTTGACTATCTAGGTTAACTAGCGGGCCCTTGCACTATGTAGGTTAACTAGCGGGCCCATGTATTATGTAGGTTTACTAGCAGGCACTTGGACTATCTCGGTTAACTAGCGGGCACTTAGACTATGTAGTTTCCCTAGCGGGCATTTGGACTATTTAGGTTACCAAGCGGGAACTTGGACTATGTAGGTTACCTAGCGGGCACTTTGACTATCTAGGTTAACTAATGGGCACTTGGACTATGTAGGTTGCCTAGCGGGCACTTGGACGATGTAGGTTCCCTAGCGGGCACTTGGATTATGTAGGTTCCCTATCGGGCACTTGGATTATGTAGGTTCCCTATTGGGCACTTGGACTATGTAGGTTAACTAGCGGGCACTTGGACTGTCTACGTAACCAAGCGGGCACTTGGACTATCTAGGTTCACGAACGGGCACTTGGACTATGTAGGTTACCTAGCGGGCACTTGGACTATGTAGGATCCCTATCAGACATTTGTACTACTTAGGTTAACTACCGGGCACTTTGACTATCTAGGTCAACTAGCGGGCCCTTGTACTATGTAGGTTAAGTAGCGGCCACTTTGACTATCTAGCTTAACTAGCGGACCTTGGACTATGTAGGTTAACTAGCAGGCCCTTGCACTATGTAGGTTAACTAGCGGGCACTTGGACTATCTAGTTTTCCTAGCAGGCACTTGGACTATGTACATACACTAGAACGCACTTCGACTATCTAGGTTACCTAGCGGGCACTTGGACTATGTACGTCCCCTAGTGGGCAATTGGACTATCTAGGTTAACTAACGGGCACTAGGACTATCTAGGTTAACTAACGGCCACTTGGACTATCTAGGTTACCTAGCAGGCACTTGGATTATGAAGGATCCCTAGCGGGCACTTGGACAATCTAGTTTAACTAGCGTGCACTTGGACGATCTAGTTTAACTAGCGGGCACTTGGACGATCTAGGTTAACTAGCGGGCACTTGGACTATCAAAGTTAACAAGTGAGCCCTTGGACTATGTAGGTTATCTAGCGGACCCTTGGACTATCTAGGTTACCTAGCGGGCACTTGGACTATGTAGGTTACCTAGCGGGCACTTGGACTATGTGGGTTACCTAGTGGGCACTTGGACTATCTAAGTTAACGAACGGGCACTTGGAATATGCAGGTAACCTAGCGGGCACTTGGACAGTCTAGGTTACCTAGCGGGCACTTGGATTATCTAGGTTACCTAGCGGGCCCTTGGACTATGTAGGTTTCCTAGCGGGCACTTGGACTATCTAGGTTAATGAACGGGCACTTGGACTATGTAGGTAACCTAGCAGACACTTTGACATCTAGGTTACCTAGCGGGCAATTGGACTATCTAGGTTAACGAACGGGCACTTGGACTATCTAGGTTACTTAGCAGGCACTTGGACTATGTAAGTTACCTAGCGGGCACTTGGACTATCTAGGTTACCTAGCGGGCACTTGGACTATGTAGGTTAACTAGCCGGCACTTGGAGTATATAGGTTACCGAACGGGCATTTGGACTATGTAGGTAACCTAGCGTGAACTTGGACAGTCTAGGTTACCTAGCGGGCACTTGGACTTCTAGGTTAATGAATGGGCACTTGGACTGTGTATGTTGCATAGCGGGCAATTGGACTATCTAGGTTAGGTAACGGGCATTGGACTATCTAGGTTACCTATCGGGATCTTGGAACATCTAGATTAAATAGCGGGCCCTTGGACTATCTAGGTTTACTAGCGGGCACTTGGACTATCTAGGTTAACTAGCGGGCACTTGGACTATGTAGATTCCCTAGCGGGCATTTGGATTACTTAGGTTACCTAGTCGGCACTTGGACTATGTAGGTTACCTAGAGGACTCTTGGACTATGTAGATTAACTAGAAGGCACGTGGACTATAAATGTTACCTAGCGGGCCCTTGGACTATGTAGGTTACCAGGGGCACTTGGACTATCTAGGTTAACGAACGCGCACTTGGACTATGTAGGTAACCTAGCGGGCACTTGGACTGTCTAGGTTACCTTACGGACACTTGGCCTATCTAGGTTAACGAATGGGCACTTGGACTATGTAGGTTACCAGGGGCACTTCAACTATCTAGGTTAGCTAACGGGCAATTGGACTATCTAGGTTACCTAGCGGGCACTTGGACTATGTAGGTTCCCTAGCGGGCACTTGTACAATTTAGGTTACCTAGCACGCACTTTGACTATCTAGGTTAACTAACGGCCATTGGACTATGTAGGTTGCCTAGTGAGCACTTGGACTATGTAGGTTCCCCAGCAGGCACTTGGACTATGTAGGTTCCCTATCGGGTACTTGGACTGTCTAGGTTACCTAGTGGGCATTTGGACTATGTAGTTTACCTAGCAGGCACTTGGACTATGTAGGTTAACTCGCGGGCACTTTGACTATCTAGGTTACCTAGAGGGCACTTGAACTATGTACGTTCCCTAGCGGGCACTTGGGCTATCTACATTACCTAGCGGGCACTTGGACTATGTAGGTTAACGAACTGGCATGTGGACTATGTAGGTAACCTAATGGTCACTTGGACTGTCTAGGTTACCTAGCGGGGACTTGCACTATGTAGGTTAACTAGTGGACACTTGCACGATCTAGGTTAACTAGCGGGCCCTTGCACTATGTAGGTTAACTAGCGGGCCCATGGATTATGTAGGTTTTCTAGCAGGCACTTGGACTATCTAGGTTAACTAGCAGGCACTTGGACTATGTAGTTTCCCTAGCGGGCATTTGGACTACTTATGGTACCATCGGGAACTTGTACTATGTAGGTTACCTAGCGGGCATTTGGACTATGTACGTCCCCTAGCGGGCACTTGGACTATCTAGGTTAACTAACGGGCACTTGGACTATGTAGGTTGACTAGTGGGCACTTGGACTATGTACGTTCCCTAGCTGGCATTTGGATTATGTAAGTTCCCTATCGGGCACTTGGATTATGTAGGTTCCCTATTGGGCACTTGGACTATGTAGGTTAACTAGCGGGCACTTGGATTATGTAGGTAACCTAGCGGGCACTTGGACTGTCTAGGTTACCTAGCGGGCACTTTGACTATCTAGGTTAACGAAAGGGCACTTGGACTATGTAGGTTACCTAGCTGGCACTTGGATTATCTAGGTAGCTAACACTAACTTGGAATATCTAGGTTACCTAGCGGGCACTTGGACTATGTAGGTATCCTAATGGTCACTTGTACTATCTAGGTTACCTAACGGGAACTTGGACTATGTAGGTTAACTAGCGGACACTTGGACGATCTAGGTTAACTAGCGGGCACTTGGAATATCTAGGTTAACTAGCGGGCCCTTGGACTATGTATGTTAACTAGCCGGAACTTGGACTATCTAGGTTAACTAGCGGGTTCTTGGACTATGTAGGTTAACTAGCGGGCACTTGGACTATCTAGGTTAAATAGCGGGCAATTGCACAATGCAGGTTCCCTAGCGGGCACTTTGACTATGTAGGTTCCCTAGCGGGCACTTGGACTACATAGGTTCCCTATGGGCACTTGGACTATCTAGGTCCCCTAACGGGCACATGGAATATATATAGGTTCCTTATCGGCACTTGGACTATGTAGGTTCCTAAGCGGGCACTTGGACTATATAGGTTCCCTATTGGGCATTGGAGTATGTAGGTTAACTAGCAGGACCTTGGACTATCTAGGTTACCTAGCGGGCACTTGGTCTATGTAGGTTAATTAGCGGACACTTAAAAATCTAAGTTACCTAGCGGGCAATTGAACTATGTACATACCCTAGCGGGCACTTGGACTATCTAGGTTACCTAGCGGGCACTTGGACTATGTACGTACCCTAGCGGGCACTTGGACTATCTAAATTAACTAGAGGGCCCTTGGACTATGTAGGTTAACTAGCGGGCACTTGGATTAGCTAGGTTAACTAGCGGGCACTTGGACTATCTAGATTAACTAGCGGGCCCTTGGACTATCTAGGTTAAATAGCGGGCACTTGGACCATCTAGATTAACTAGGGGGCCCTTGGTCTATCTAGGTTTACTAGCAGGCACTTGGACTATCTAGGTTAACTAGCGGGCACTTGGACTATGTAGTTTCCCTAGCGGGCATTTGGATTACTCAGGTTACCTAGTCGGCACTTGGACAATGTAGGTTACCTAGAGGCCACTTGGACTATGTAGGTTAACTAGAAGGCACTTGGACTATCAAGGTTACCTAGCGGGCCCTTGGACTATGTAGGTTACCAGGGGCACTTGGACTATCTACGTTAACGAACGTGCACTTGGACTATGTAGGTAACCTAGCGGGCACTTGGACAATCTAGGTTACCTAGCGGGCACTTGGACTATGTAGGTTCCCTAGCGGGCACTTGGACAATTTAGGTTACCTAGCAGGCACTTTGACTATCTAGGTTAACTAACGGGCACTTGGACTATGTAGGTTGCAACGCGAGCACTTGGACCATGTAGGTTCCCTATCGGGTACTTGGACTGTCTAGTTTAACTAGCGGGCAATTGGACTGTCTAGGTTACCTAGTGGGCACTTGGACTATGTAGTTTACCTATCAGGCACTTGGACTATGTAGGTTAACGAACGGGCACTTGGACTATGTAGGTAACCTAATGGTCACTTGGACTGTCTAGGTTACCTAGCGGGGACTTGGACTATGTAGGTTAACTAGCGGGCACTTGGACTATGTAGGATCCCTATCGGACATTTGTACTACTTAGGTTAACTAGCGGGCACTTTGACTATCTAGGTTAACTAGCGGGCACATGGACTATCTAGGTCAACTAGCGGGCCCTTGTACTATGTAGATTAACTAGCGGGCACTTAGTCTATATACGTCCCCTAGTGGGCACTTGGACTATCTAGGTTAACTAACGGGCACTAGGACTATCTAGGTTAACTAGCGGGCACATGGACTATCTAGGTTACCTAGCAGGCACTTGGATTATGAAGGATGCCTAGCGGGAACTTGGACTATCTAGGTTACCTAGCAGGCACGTTGACTACGTAGGTTAACTAGCGGACACTTGCCCGATCTAGGTTAACTAGCGGGCCCTTTCACTATGTAGGTTAACTAGCGGGCCCTTGGATTATCTAGGTTTACTTGCAGGCACTAGGACTATCTAGGTTAACTAGCAGGCACTTGGACTATGTAGTTTCCCTAGCGGGCATTTGGACTATTTAGATTACCGTCGGGAACTTGGACTATGTAGGTTACCTAGCGTTCATTTGGACTATGTACGTCCCCTAGTGGGCACTTGGACTATCTAGGTTAACTAACGGGCACTTGGACTATGTAGGTTGCCTAGCGGGCACTTGGACTATGTAGGTTCCCCAGCGAGCACTTGGATTATGTAGGTTCCCTATCGGGCACTTGGATAATGTAGTTCCCTATCGGGCACTTGGACTATGTAAGTTAACTAGCGGGCACTTGGACTGTCTAGGTAACCTAGCGGGCACTTGGACTATCTAGGTTAACGAAAGGGCACTTGGACTATGTAGGTTACCTAGCGGGCCCTTGGATTATCTAGGTTAGCTAACAGGAACTTGGAATATCTAGGTTACCTAGCGGGTACTTGGACTATGTAGGTTACCTTGCGGGCACTTGTACTATCTAGGTTACCTAACGGGAACTTGGAATATGTAGGTTACCTTGCGGGCACTTGTACTATCTAGGTTACCTAACGGGAACTTGGACTATGTAGGTTAACTAGCGGACACTTGGACGATCTAGGTTAACTAGCGGGCACTTGGAATATCTAGGTTAACTAGCGGGCCCTTGGACTATGTAGGTTAACTAGGGGGAACTTGGACTATCTAGGTTAACGAGCGGGTTCTTGGACTATGTAAGTTAACTAGCGGGCACTTGGATTATCTAGGTTAACTAGCTGACCTTGGACTATGTAGGTTAACTAGCGGGCACTTGGACTGTCTAGGTTAACTAGCTGACCTTGGACTATGTAAGTTAACTAGCGGGCACTTGGACGATCTAGGTTAACTAGCGGGTACTTGGACTATGTAGGTTAACTAGCGGGTCCTTGGACTATGTAGATTAACTAGTGACACTTGGATTATCTACGTTAACTAGCGGGTCCTTGCACTATGTAGATTCCCTAGCGGGCACTTGGACTACGTAGGTTCCCTAGATAGTCCAAGGGCCTGCTAGTTAACCTACATAGTCCAATGCCTGATAGGGAACCTACATAGTCCAAGTGCCCGCTGTGGAACCTACATAGTCCAAGTGCCCGATAGGGAACCTATATATTCCAAGTGCCCGTTTGGGAACCTAGATAGTCCAAGTGCCCATAGGGAACCTATATAGTCCAAGTGCCCGCTAGGGAACCTACATAGTCAAAGTGCCCGCTAGGGAACCTGCATTGTGCAAGTGCCCGCTAGTTAACCTAGTAGTCCAAGTGCCCGCTAGTTAACCTACATAGTCCAAGTTTCCGTTAGGTAACCTAGATTGTATAAGTGCCCACAGGTAACATACATAGTCCAAGTGCCCGCTAGGTAACCTAGATATTCCAAGTTCCTGTTAGCTAACCTAGATAATCCAAGTGCCCGATAGGCAACCTACATAGTCCAAGTGCCCTTACGTTAACCTAGATAGTCCAAGTGCCCGCTAGGTAACCTAGACTGTCCAATTGTCCGCTAGGTTACCTACATAGTCCAAGTGCACGTTCGTTAACCTAGATAGTCCAAGTGTCCACTAGGTAACCTACATAGTCCAAGTTCCCGCTAGGTAACCTAGATAGTCCAATGTCCGTTACCTAACCTAGATAGTCCAATTGCCCGCTATGCAACATACATAGTCCAAGTTCCCGTTCGTTAACCTAGAAGTCCAAGTGCCCACTAGGTAACCTACATAGTCCATGTGCCCGCTAGGTAACCTATATATTCCAAGTGCCCGCTAGGTAACCTAGATAGTCCAAGGGCCTGCTAGTTAACCTACATAGTCCAAGGGCTCACTTGTTAACTTTGATAGTCCAAGTGCCCACTAGTTAACCTAGATCGTCCAAGTGCCCGCTAGTTAAACTAGATTGTCCACGAGCCCGCTAGGGATCCTTCATAATACAAGTGCCTGTTAGGTAACCTAGATACTCCAAGTGGCCACTAGTTAACCTAGATAGTCCTAGTGCCCGTTAGTTAACCTAGATAGGCCAATTGCCAACTAGGGGACATACATAGTCCAAGTACCCGCTAGGTAATCTAGATAGTCCAAGTGCGCGCTAGGGTATGTACATAGTCCAAGTGCCTGCTAGGAAACCTAGATAGTCCAAGTGCCGGCTAGTTAACCTAAATAGTACAAATGTCCGATAGGGTTCCTACATAGTCCAAGTGCCCGCTAGGTTACCTACATAGTCCAAGTGCCCGTTCGTTAACCTAGATAGTCCAAGTGCCCGCTAGGAATCCTACATATTTCCAAGGGCCCGCCAGGTAACCTAGATAGTCCAAGTGCCCGCCAGGTAACCTAGAGTCCAAGTGCTCGCTAATTAACCTACATTGTCCAAGTGCCCACTATGTAACCTAGATAGTCAAAGTGCCCGTTCGTTAACCTAGATAGGCCAAGTGCCCGCTAGGTAACCTTGATCGTCCAAGTGCCCGCTAGTTAATCTAGATAGTCCAAGTGCCCTCTAGTTAACCTAGATAGTCCAAGTGCCCGCTTGTTAACATTGATCGTCCAAGTGCCCGCTAGTTAACCAACATAGTCCAAGTCCCTCTAGTTAACCTAGATAGTCCAAGTGCCCGCTAGGGGACGTACATAGTCCAAGTGCCTGCTAGGTAACCTAGATAGTCCAAGTGCCCTCTACGGTATGTACATAGTTCAAGTGCCCGCTAGGTAAACTAGATAGTCCAAGGGCCTGCTAGTTAACCTACATAGTTCAATGCCCGATAGGGAAACTACATAGTCCAAGTGCCCGCTGAGGAACCTACATAGTCCAAGTGCCCGATAGGGAACCTACATAATCCAAGTGCCCGATAGGGAACCTACATAATCCAAGTGCCCGCTAGGCAACCTATATAGTCCAAGTGCCCATTAGTTAACCTAGATAGTCAAAGTGCCTGCTAGGTAACCTAGATAGGCCAAGTGCCCGCTAGGTAACCTACATAGTCCAAGTGCCTGCTAGTAAACCTACATAATCCATGGGCCCGCTATTTAACCTACATAGTGCAAGTGCCTGCTAGTTAACCTAGATAGTCAAAGTGCCCGCTAGTTAACCTAGGTAGTACAAATGTCCGATAGGGATCCTACATAGTCCAAGTGCCCGCTAATTAACCTACATAGTCCAAGTCCCCGCTAGGTAACCTAGACAGTCCAAGTGACCATTAGGTTAACTACATAGTCCAAGTGCCCGTTCGTTAACCTACACAGTCCAAGTGCCCGCTAGGTAGCATAGATAGCCCAAGTGCCCGCTAGGGAACGTACATAGTTCAAGTGCCCTCTAGGTAACCTAGATAGTCCAAGTGCCCGCTAGTTAACCTACATAGTCCAAGTGCCTGCTAGGTAAGCTACAAAGTCCAAGTGCCCACTAGGTAACCTAGACAGTCCAGTTGCCCGCTAGTTAACCTAGACCGTCCAAGTACCCAATAGGGAACCTACATAGTCCAAGTGCATGCTAGGGAACCTACATAGTCCAAGTGCTCGCTAGGCAACCTACATAGTCCAAGTGCCCGTTAGTTAACCTAGATAATCAAAGTGCCTGCTAGGTAACCTAAATTGTCCAAGTGCCCGCTAGGGAACCTACATAGTCCAAGTGCCCGCTAAGTAACCTAGATAGTCCAATTGCCCGTTAGCTAACCTAGATAGTCGAAGTGCCCCTGGTAACCTACATAGTCCAAGTGCCCGTTCGTTGACCTAGACAGTCCAAGTGCCCGCTAGGTTACCTACATAGTCCAAGTGCGCGTTTGTTAACCTAGATTGTCCAAGTGCCCCTGGTAACCTACATAGTACAAGGGCCCGCTAGGTAACCTTGATAGTCCACGTGCCTTCTAGTTAACCTACATAGTCCAAGTGGCCTCTAGGTAACCTACATAGTCCAAGTGCCGACCTGGTAACCTAAGAAATCCAAATGCCCGCTAGGGATACTACATAGTCCAAGTGCCCGCTAGTTAACCTAGATAGTCCAAGTGCCCGCTAGATTACCTACATAGTCCAAGTGCCCGTTCGTTAACCTAGATTGTCGAAGTGCCCGCTAGGTTACCTAGACAGTCCAAGTGCCGATAGTTAACCTACATAGTCCAAGTGCCCGATAGGAAACCTACATAATCCAAGAGCCCGATAGGGAACCTACATAATCCAAGTGTCCGCTAGGCAACCTATATAGTCCAAGTGCCCATTAGTTAACCTAGATAGTCAAAGTGCCTGCTAGGTAACCTAGATAGGCCAAGTGCCCGCTAGGTAACCTACATAGTCCAAGTGCCTGCTAGTAAACCTACATAATCCATTGGCCCGCTATTTAACCTACATAGTGCAAGTGCCTGCTAGTTAACCTAGATAGTCAAAGTGCCCGCTAGTTAACCTAGGTAGTACAAATATCCGATAGGGATCCTACATAGTACAAGTGCCCGCTAGTTAACCTACATAGTCCAAGTCCCCGCTAGGTAACCTAGACAGTCCAAGTGACCATTAGGTTACCTACATAGTCCAAGTGCCCGTTCGTTAACCTCCATAGTCCAAGTGCCCGTTCGTTAACCTACACAGTCCAAGAGCCCGCTAGGTAGCATAGATAGCCCAAGTGCCCGCTAGGGAACGTACATAGTCCAAGTGCCCTCTAGGTAACCTAGATAGTCCAAGTGCCCGCTAGTTAACCTACATAGTCCAAGTGCCTGGTAGGTAAACTACAAAGTCCAAGTGCCCACTAGGTAACCTAGACAGTCCAGTTGCCCGCTAGTTAACCTAGACCGTGCAAGTACCCAATAGGGAACCTACATAGTCCAAGTGCATGCTAGGGAACCTACATAGTCCAAGTGCTCGCTAGGCAACCTACATAGTCCAAGTGCTCGTTAGTTAACCTAGATAGTCAAAGTGCCTGCTTGGTAACCTAAATTGTCCAAGTGCCCGCTAGGGAACCTACATAGTCCAAGTGCCCGCTAAGTAACCTAGATAGTCCAATTGCCCGTTAGCTAACCTAGATAGTCGAAGTGCCCCTGGTAACCTACATAGTCCAAGTGCCCGTTCGTTGACCTAGACAGTCCAAGTGCCTGCTAGGTTACCTACATAGTCCAAGTGCGCGTTTGTTAACCTAGATTGTCCAAGTGCCCCTGGTAACCTACATAGTACAAGGGCCCGCTAGGTAACCTTGATAGTCCACGTGCCTTCTAGTTAACCTACATAGTCCAAGTGGCCTCTAGGTAACCTACATAGTCCAAGTGCCGACTAGGTAACCTAAGAAATCCAAATGCCCGCTAGGGAAACTACATAGTCCAAGTGCCCGCTAGTTAACCTAGATAGTCCAAGTGCCCGCTAGTAAACCTAGATAGTCCAAGGGCCCGCTAGTTAATCTAGATGGTCCAAGTTCCCGCTAGGTAACCTAGATAGTCCAATGCCCGTTACCTAACCTAGATAGTCCAATTGCCCGCTATGCAACATACATAGTCCAAGTGCCCGTTCGTTAACCTAGAAGTCCAAGTGCCCGCTAGGTAACGTAGACTGTCCAAGTTCACGCTAGGTTACCTACATTGTCCAAATGCCCGTTCGGTAACCTAGATAGTCCAAGTGCCCGCTAGTTAACCTACATAGTCCAAGTGCCCGCTAGGTAACCTAGATAGTCCAAGTGCCTGCTAGGTACCTTACATAGTCCAAGTGCCCGCTAGGTAACCTAGATAGTCCAAGTGCCCGTTCGTTAACCTAGATAGTCCAATTGCCCGCTAGGTAACCTAGATGTCCAAGTGTCCGCTAGGTTACCTACATAGTCCAAGTGCCCATTCATTAACCTAGATAGTCCAAGTGCCCGCTAGGAAACCTACATAGTCCAAGGGCCCGCTAGGTAACCTAGATAATACAAGTGCCCGCAAGTTAACCTAGACTGTCCAAGTGCCCGCTAGGTTATCTACATAGTCCAAGGGCCCGCTAGTTAACCTACATAGTCCAAGATCCGCTAGTTAAGCTAGATAGTCCAAGTGCCCGCTACTTAACCTACATAGTACAAGGGCCCGCTAGTTGACCTAGATAGTCAAAGTGCCCGCTAGTTAACCTAAGTAGTACAAATGTCCGATACGGATCCTACATAGTCCAAGTGCCCGCTAGGTAACCTACATAGTCCAAGTGCCCATTCGTTAACCTAGATAGTCAAAGTACACGCAAGGTAACCTAGACAGTCCAAGTGCCCGCTAGATTACCTACATAGTCCAAGTGCCCGTTCGTTAACCTAGATAGTCCAAGTGCCCGCTAGGTTACCTAGACAGTCCAAGTGCCCGCTAGTTAACCTACATAGTCCAAGTGCCCGATAGGGAACCTACATAATCCAAGTGCCGGATAGGGAACCTACATAATCCAAGTGCCCGCTAGGGAACCTACATAGTCCAAGTGCCCATTAGTTAAACTAGATAGTCAAAGTGCCTGCTAGGTAACCTAGATAGTCCAAATGCCCGCTAGGTAACCTACATAGTCTAAGTTCCCAATGGTAACATAAATAGTCCAAATGCCCGCTAGGGAAACTACATAGTCCAAGTGCCCGCTAGTTAACCTAGATAGTCCAAGTGCCTGCTAGTAAACCTACATAATCCATGGGCCCGCTACTTAACCTACGTAGTGCAAGGGCCCGCTAGTTAACCTAGATAGTCAAAGTGCCCGCTAGTTTACCTAGGTAGTACAAATGTCCGATAGGGATCCTACATAGTCCAAGTGCCCGCTAGTTAACCTACATAGTCCAAGTCCCCGCTAGGTAACCTAGACAGTCCAAGTGACCATTAGGTTACCTACATAGTCCAAGTGCCCGTTCGTTAACCTATATAGTCCAAGTGCCCGCTAGGTAACGTAGATAGCCCAAGTACCCGCTAGGGAACGTACATAGTCCAAGTGCCCTCTAGGAAACCTAGATAGTCCAAGTGCCCGCTAGTTAACCTACATAGTCCAAGTGCCTGCTAGGTAAGCTACATAGTCCAAGTGCCCACTAGGTAACCTAGACAGTCCAATTGCCCGCTAGTTAAACTAGACAGTCCAAGTACCCGATAGGGAACCTACATAGTCCAAGTGCCCGCTAGGGAACCTACATAGTCCAAGTGTTCGCTAGGCAACCTATATAGTCCAAGTGCCCGCTAGTTAACCCAGATAGTCAAAGTGCCTGCTAGGTAACCTATATTGTCCAAGTGCCCTCTAGGGAACCTACATAGTCCAAGTGCCCGCTAGGTAACCTAGATAGTCCAATTGCCCGTTAGCTAACCTAGATAGTCGAAGTGCCCCTGGTAACCTACATAGTCCAAGTGCCCTTTCGTTAACCTAGATAGGCCAAGTGCCCGCTAGGTTACATACATAGTCCAAGTGCGCGTTCGTTAACCTAGATAGTCCAAGTGACCCTGGTAACCTACATAGTCCAAGGGCCCACTAGGTAACCTTGATAGTCCAAGTGCGTTCTAGTTAACCTATATAGTCCAAGTGGCCTCTAGGTTACCTACATAGTCCAAGTGCCGACTAGGTAACCTAAGTAATCCAAATGCCCGCTAGGGAAACTACATAGTCCAAGTGCCCGCTAGTTTACCTAGACAGTCCAAGTGCCCGTTAGTAAACCTAGATAGTCCAAGGGCCCGCTAGTTAATCTAGATGGTCCAAGTGCCCGCTAGTTAACCTAGATAGTCCAAGTGCCCGCTAGTTAATCTAGATAGTCCAAGTGCCCGCTAGGTAACCCAGCTAATCCAAGTGCCCGCTAGTTAACCTACATAGTCCAAGGGCCCTCTAGTTAACCTAGATGGTCCAAGTGCCCGCTAGGGTACGTACATAGTCCAAGTGCACGCTAGGTAACCTAGATAGTCCATGTGCCCGCTAGGGTATGTACATAGTTCAAGTGCCCGCTAGGTAACCTAGATTGTCCATGTGTCCGCTAGTTAACCTACATAGTCCAAGTGCCCGCTAGGTAACCTAGATAGTCTATGTGCCCGCAAGGTAACTTACATAGTCCAAGTGCCCGTTCGTTAACCTAGATAGTCCAAGTGCCCGCTAGGTAACCTAGACTGTCCAAGTGCCCGCTAGGTTACCTACATAGTCCAATTGCCCGTTCGTTAACCTAGATAGTCTAAGTGCCCGCTAGGAAACCTACATAGTCCAAGAGCCCGCTAGGTAACCTAGATAGTCCAAGTGCTCGCTAGGTAACTTAGAGTTCAAGTGCTCGCTAGTTAACCTACATCGTCCAAGTGCCCGCTATGTAACCTACATAGTCAAAGTGCCCGTTCGTTAACCTAGATAGGCCAAGTGCCTGCTAGGTAACCTTGATCGTCCAAGTGCCCGCTAGTTAATCTAGATAGTCCAAGTGCCCTCTAGTTAACCTAGATAGTCCAAGTGCCCGCTAGTTAACCTTGATCATCCAAGTGCCTGCTAGTTAACCTAGATAATCCAAGTGCCCGCTAGTTAACCTACATAGTCCAAATCCCTCTAGTTAACCTAGATAGTCCAAGTGCCCGCTTGTGGATGTACATAGTCCAAGTGCCTGCTAGGTAACCTAGATAGTCCAAGTGCCCGCTACGGTATGTACATAGTTGAAGTGCCCGCTAGGTAACCTAGATTGTCCAAGTGTCAGCTAGTTAACCTACATAGTCCAAGTGCCCTTTCATTAACCTAGATAGTCCAAGTGCCCGCTAGGTTACCTAGACAGTCCAAGTGCCCGCAAGTTAACCTACATAGTCCAAGTGCCCGATAGGCAACCTGCATAGTCCAAGTGCCCGTTAGTTAACCTAGATAGTCCAAGTGCCCATTAGGGTACATACATAGTACAAGTGCCCGCTAAGTAACCTACATAGTCCAAGTTCCCGATGGTAACATAAAAAGTCCAAATGCCCGCTAGGGAAAATACATAGTCCAAGTGCCTGCTAGTTAACCTAGATAGTCCAATTGCCTGCTAGTAAACCTACATAATCCATGGGCCCACTAGTTAACCTACATAGTGCAAGGGCCCGCTAGTTAACCTAGATCGTGCAAGTGTCCACTAGTTAACCTACATAGTCCACGTGCCTGCTAGCTAACCTAGATAGTCCAAGTGCCCGCTAGTTAACCTAGATAGTCCAAGTGCTCGTTAGTTAACCTAGATAGTCCAAGTGCCCACTAGGGGACGTACATAGTCCAAGTGCCCGCTAGTTAACCTACATAGTCCAAGGTCTGTTTGTTAACCTAGATAGTGAAAGTGCCTGCTAGGTAACCTTAATTGTCCAAGTGCCCGCTAGGGAACCTACATAGTCCAAGTGCCAGCTAGGTAACCAAGATAGTCCAAGTGCCTTCTAGTTAACCTACATAGTCCAAGTGGCCTCTAGATAACCTACATAGTCCATGTGCCGACTAGGTAACCTAAGTAATCCAAATGCCCGCTAGGGAAACTACATAGTCCAAGTGCCCGCAAGTTAACCTAGATAGTCCAAGTGCCCGCTAGTAAACCTAGATAGTCCAAGGGCCCGCTAGTTAATCTAGATGGTCCAAGTGCCCGCTAGTTAACCTAGATAGTCCAAGTGCCCGCTAGTTAACCTAGATAGTCCAAGGGCCCGCTAGTTAATCTAGATAGTCCAAGTGCCCGCTAGTTAACCTAGCTAATCCAAGTGCCCGCTAGTTAACCTACATAGTCCAAGGGCCCTTTAGTTAACCTAGATAGTCCAAGTGCCCGCTAGGGTACGTACATAGTCCAAGTGCCCGCTAGGTAACCTAGATAGTCCAAGTGCCCGCTAGGGTATGTACATAGTTCAAGTGCCCGCTAGGTTACCTACATAGTCCAAGTACCCGTTCGTCAACCTAGATAGTCCAAGTGTCCGCTAGGTTACCTAGACAGTCCAAGTGCCCGCTAGTTCACCTAAATAGTCCAAGTGCCCGATAGGGAACCTACATAATCCAAGTGCCCCCTAGAAACCTACATAGTCCAAGTGCCCACTAGGCAACCTACATAGTCCAAGTGCCCGTTAGTTAACCTAGATAGTCAAAGTGCCTGCTAGGTAACCTAAATTGTCCAAGTGCCCGCTAGGGAATGTACATTGTCCAAGTGCCCGCTAGGTAACCTAGATAGTCCAATTGCCCATTAGCTAACCTAGATAGTCGAAGTGTCCTCTAGTTAACCTACATAGTCCAAGTGCCCGTTCGTTAACATAGATATGCCAAGTGCCCGCTAGGTAACCTAGACAGTCCAAGTGCCCGCTAGTTTACCTACATATTCCAAGTGCACGTTCGTTAACCTAGATGGTCCAAGTGCCCGCTGGTAACCTACATAGTCCAAGTGCCCACTAGGCAACCTACATAGTCCAAGTGCCCGTTACTTAACCTAGATAGTCCAAGTGCCCACTAGGGTATATACATAGTCCAAGTGCCCGCTAGGTAACCTACATAGTCCAAGTTCCCGATGGTAACATAAATAGTCCAAATGCCCGCTAGGGAAACTACATAGTCCAAGTGCCTGCTAGTTAACCTAGACAGTCCAAGTGCCTGCTAGTAAACCTACATAATCCATGGGCCCGCTAGTTAACCTACATAGTGCAAGGGCCCGCTAGTTAACCTAGATCGTGCAAGTGTCCACTAGTTAACCTACATAGTCCACGTGCCTGCTAGGTAAACTAGATAGCCCAAGTGCCTGCTAGTTAACCTAGATAGTCCAAGTGCTCACTAGGGGACGTCCTTAGTCCAAAAACCAGCAGTTAACCTACATATTCCAAGGTGCGTTAGTTAACCTAGATAGTCCAAGTGCCCGCTAGTAAACCTACATAGTACAAGGGCCCGCTAGTTGACCTAGATAGTCAAAGTGTCCACTAGTTAACCTAAGTAGTACAAATGTCTGATAGGGATCCTGTATAGTCCAAGTGCCCGCTAGTTAACCTCCATAGAGCAAGTCCCCACTAGGTAACCTAGACAGTCCAAGTGACCATTAGGTTACATACATAGTCCAAGTGCCCGTCCGTTAACCTACATAGGCCAAGTGCCTGCTAGGTAACCTACATAGTCCAAGTGCCTGCTAGGTAAACTACATAGTCCAAATGCCACCTAGGTAACGTAGACAGTCCAATTGCGCGCTAATTAACCTAGACAGTCCAAGTACCCGATAGGGAACTTACATAGTCCATGTGACCGCTAGGGAACCTACATAGTCCAAGTGCTCGCTAGGCAACCTGCATAATCCAAGTGCACATTAGTTAACCTAGATAGTCAAAGTGCCTGCTATGTAACCTAAATTGTCCAAGTGCTCGCTAGGGAACCTACATAGTCCAAGTGCCCGCTAGGTAACCTAGATAGTCCAATTGCCCGTTACCTAACCTAGATAGTCGAAGTGTCCTCTAGTTAACCTACATAGTCCAAGTGCCCGTTCGTTAACCTAGATAGGCCAAGTGCCCGCTAGGTAACCTAGACAGTCCAAGTGCCCGCTAGGTTACCTACATAATCCAAGTGCACGTTCGTTAACCTAGATAGTCCAAGTGCCCGCTGGTAACCTACATAGTCCAAGTGCCCACTAGGCAACCTACATAGTCCAAGTGCCCGTTAGTTAACCTAGATAGCCCAAGTGCCCACTAGGGTACATACATAGTCCAGGTGCCCGCTAGGTAACCTACATAGTCCAAGTTCCCAATGGTAACATAAATAGTCCAAATACCCGCTTGGGAAACTACATAGTTCAAGTGCCTGCTAGTTAACCTAGACAGTCCAAGTGCCTGCTAGTAAACCTACATAATCCATGGGCCCGCTAGTTAACCTACATAGTGCAAGGGCCCGCGAGTTAACCTAGATCGTGCAAGTGTCCACTAGTTAACCTACATAGTCCACGTGCCTGCTAGGTAACCTAGATAGTCCAAGTGCCTGCTAGTTAACCTAGATAGTCCAAGTGCCCGTTAGTTAACCTTGATAGTCCAAGTGCCCACTAGGGGACGCCATTGTCCAAGTGCCCGCAGTTAACCTAGATAGTCCAAGTGCCCGCTAGTAAACTTAGATAGTCCAAGGGACCGCTAGTTTATCTAGGTGGTCCAAGTTCCCGCTAGGTAACCTAGACAGTCCAAGTGACCATTAGGTTACCTACATAGTCCAAGTGCCCGTTCGTTAACCTACATAGTCCAAGTGCCCGCTAGGTAATATAGATAGCCCAAGTACCCGCTAGGGAACGTACATTGTCCAAGTGCCCTCTAGGTAACCTAGATAGTCTAAGTGCCCGCTAGTTAGCCTACATAGTCCAAGTGCCTGCTAGGTAAACTACATAGTCCAAATGCCCACTATGTAACCTAGACAGTCCAATTGCCCGCTAGTTAACCTAGACAGTCCAAGTACCCGATAGGGAACCTACATACTCCAAGTGCTCGCGTGGCAACCTACATAGTCCAAGTGCCCGTTAGTTAACCTAGATAGTCAAAGTGCCTGCTAGGTAACCTAAATTGACCAAGTGCCCGCTAGGGAACCTACATAGTCCAAGTGCCCGCTAGGTAACCTAGATAGTCCAATTGCCCGTTAGCTAACCTAGATAGTCGAAGTGCCCCTGGTAACCTACATAGTCCAAGTGCCCGTTCCTTAACCTAGATAGGCCAAGTGCCCGCTAGGTAACATAGACAGTCCAAGTGCCCGCTAGGTTACCTACATAGTCCAAGTGCGCGTTCGTTAACCTAGATAGTCCAAGTGCCCCTGGTAACCTACATAGTCCAAGGGCCCGCTAGGTAACCTTGATAGTCCACGTGCCTTCTAGTTAACCTACATAGTCCAAGTGGCCTCTAGGTAACCTACATAGTCCAAGTTCACGCTAGGTTACCTACATAGTCCAAATGCCCGTTCGGTAACCTAGATAGTCAATGTGCCCGCTAGTTAACCTACACAGTCCAAGTGCCTGCTAGGTAACCTAGATGTCCATGTGTCCGCTAGGTTACCTAGATAGTCCAAGGGCCCGCTAGTTAACCTACATAGTCCAAGGGCTCACTTGTTAACTTTGATAGTCCAAGTGCCCGCTAGTTAACCTAGATCGTCCAAGTGGCCGCTAGGGATCCTTCATAATCCAAGTGCATGCTAGGTAAACTAGATAGTCCAAGTGGCCGCTAGTTAACCTAGATAGTCCTAGTGCCCGTTAGTTAACCTAGATAGTCCAATTGCCCACTAGGGGACGTACATAGTCCAAGTGCCCGCTAGGTATCCTAGATAGTCAAAGTCCACGATAGGGTATGTACATAGTCCAAGTGCCTGCTAGGAAACCTAGATAGTCCAAGTGCCCGCTAGTTAACCTACATAGTCCAAGGGCCCGCTAGTTAACATACATAGTCCAAGGTCCGCTAGTTAAGCTAGATAGTCGAAGTGCCCGCTACTTAAACTACATTGTACAGGGGCCGCTAGTTGACCTAGATAGTCAAAGTGCCCACTAGTTAACCTAAGTAGTACAAATGTCCGATAGGGATCCTACATAGTCCAGTGCCCGCTAGGTAACCTACATAGTCCAAGTGCCCATTCATTAACCTAGATAGTCAAAGTGCACGCAAGGTAACCTAGACAGTCCAAGTGCCCGCTAGATTACCTACATAATCCAAGTGCCCGTTCGTTAACCTAGATAGTCCAACTGCCCGCTAGGTTACCTAGACAGTCCAAGTGCCCGCTAGTTAACCTACATAGTCCAAGTGCGCGATTGGGAACCTGCATAATCCAATTGCCCGATAGGGAACCTACATAATCCAAGTGCCCGCTAGGGAACCTACATAGTCCAAGTGCCCGTTAGGCAACCTACATAGTCCAAGTGCCCATTAGTTAACCTAGATAGTCAAAGTGCCTGCTAGGTAAACTAGATAGTCCAAGTGCCCGCTAGGTAACCTACATAGTCCAAGTTCCCGCTTGGTAACCTAAATAGTCCCAATGCCCGCTAGGGAAACTACATAGTCCAAGTGCCCACTAGTTAACCTAGAGAGTCCAAGGGCCTGCTAGTAAACCTACATACTCCATGGGCCCGCTAGTTAACCTACATAGTGCAAGGGCCCGCTAGTTAACCTAGATAGTCAAAGTGCCCGCTAGTTAACCTAGGTAGTACAAATGTCCGATAGGGATCCTACATAGTCCAAGTGCCCGCAAGTTAACCTACAAAATCCAAGTCCCCGCTAGGTAACCTAGACAGTCCAAGTACCCGATAGGGAACCTACATATTCCAAGTGCCCGCTAGGGAACCTACATAGTCCAAGTGCTCGCTAGGCAACCTATATAGTCCAAGTGCCCGTTAGTTAACCTAGATAGTCAAAGTGCCTGCTAGGTAACCTAAATTGTCCAAGTGCTCACTAGGGAACCTACATAGTCCAAGTGCCCGCTAGGTAACCTAGATAGTCCAATTGCCCGTTACCTAACCTAGATAGTCGAAGTGTCCTCTAGTTAACCTACATAGTCCAAGTGCCCGTTCGTTAACCTAGATAGGCCATGTGCCCGCTAGGTAACCTAGAAAGTCCAAGTGCCCGCTAGGTTACCTACATACTCCAAGTGAGCGTTCGTTAACCTAGATAGTCCAAGTGTCCCTGGTAACCTACATAGTCCAAGGGCCCGCTAGGTAACCTTGATAGTCCAAGTTTCTTCTAGTTAACCTACATAGTCAAAGTGGCCTCTAGGTAACACACATAGTCCAAGTGCCGACTAGGTAACCTAAGTAATCCTAATGCCCGCTAGGGAAACTACATAGTCCAAGTGCCCGCTAGTTAACCTAGATAGTCCAAGTGCCCGCTAGTAAACCTAGATAGTCCAAGGGCCCGCTAGTCAATCTAGAGGGTCCAAGTGCCCGGTAGTTACCCTAGCTAATCCAAGTGCCCGCTAGTTAACCTACATAGTCCAAGGGCCCTCTAGTTAACCTAGATAGTCCAAGGGCCCGCTAGGGTACGTACATAGTCCAAGTGCACGCTAGGTAACCAAGATAGTCCAAGTGCCCGCTAGGGTATGTACATATTTCAAGTGCCCGCTAGGTAACCTAGATTGTCCCTGTGTCCGCTAGTTAACCTACATAGTCCAAGTGCCCGCTAGGTAACCTAGATAGTCCAAGGTCCTGCTAGTTAACCTACATAGTCCAATGCCCGATAGGGAACCTACATAGTCCAAGTGCCTGATAGGGAACCTATATATTCCAAGTGTCCGTTAGGGAACCTAGATAGTCCAAGTGCCTGCTAGTAAACCTACATAATTCATGGGCCCGCTAGTTAACCTAGATATTCCAAGTGCCCGCTAGTTAACCTAGATCGTCCAAGTGTCCGCTAGTTAACGTACATCGTCTAAGTTCCCGTTAGGTAACCTAGATAGTACAAGTGCCAGCAAGGTAACCTACTTAGTCCAAGTGCCCGCTAGGTAACCTAGATATTCCAAGTTCCTGTTAGCTAACCTAGATAATCCAAGTACCCTCTAGGTAACCTACATAGTCCAAGTGCCCTTTCGTTAACCTAGATAGTCAAAGTGCCCGCTAGGAAACCTAGACAGTCCAAGTGCCCGCTAGTTAACCTACATAGTCCAAGTGCCCGATAGGGAACCTACATAATCCAAGTGCCCGCCAGGGAACCTACATAGTCCAAGTGCCCGCTAGGCAACCTACATAGTCCAAGTGCCCGCTAGTTAACCTACATAGTCCAAGGGCCCTCTAGTTAACCTAGATAGTCCAAGGGCCCGCTAGGGTACGTACATAGTCCAAGTGCACGCTAGGTAACCAAGATAGTCCAAGTGCCCGCTAGGGTATGTACATAGTTCAAGTGCCCGCTAGGTAACCTAGATTGTCCCTGTGTCCGCTAGTTAACCTACATAGTCCAAGTGCCCGCTAGGTAACCTAGATAGTCCAAGGTCCTGCTAGTTAACCTACATAGTCCAATGCCCGATAGGGAACCTACATAGTCCAAGTGCCTGATAGGGAACCTATATATTCCAAGTGTCCGCTAGGGAACCTAGATAGTCCAAGTGCCTGCTAGTAAACCTACATAATTCATGGGCCCGCTAGTTAACCTAGATATTCCAAGTGCCCGCTAGTTAATCTAGATCGTCCAAGTGTCCGCTAGTTAACGTACATCGTCTAAGTTCCCGTTAGGTAACCTAGATAGTACAAGTGCCAGCAAGGTAACCTACATAGTCCAAGTGCCCGCTAGGTAACCTAGATATTCCAAGTTCCTGTTAGCTAACCTAGATAATCCAAGTACCCTCTAGGTAACCTACATAGTCCAAGTGCCCTTTCGTTAACCTAGATAGTCAAAGTGCCCGCTAGGAAACCTAGACAGTCCAAGTGCCCGCTAGTTAACCTACATAGTCCAAGTTCCCGATAGGGAACCTACATAATCCAAGTGCCCGCTAGGGAACCTACATAGTGCAAGTGCCCACTAGGCAACCTACATAGTCCAAGTGCCCGTTAGTTAACCTACATAGTCCAAGTGCCCATTAGGGTACATACATAGTCCAAGTGCCCGCTAAGTAACCTACATAGTCCAAGTTCCCGATGGTAACATAAATAGTCCAAATGCCCGCTAGGGAAACTACATAGTCCAAGTGCCTGCTAGTTAACCTAGATAGTCCAAGTGCCTGCTAGTAAACCTACATAATCCATGGGCCCGCTAGTTAACCTACATAGTGCAAGGGCCCGCTAGTTAACCTAGATCGTGCAAGTGTCCACTAGTTAACCTACATAGTCCACGTGCCTGCTAGGTATCCTAGATAGTCCAAGTGCCCGCTAGTTAACCTAGATAGTCCAAGTGCCCGCTAGTTAACCTACATAGTCCAAGGTCCGTTTGTTAACCTAGATATTCCAAGTGCCCGCTAGTTAACCTACATAGTACAAGGGCCCGCTAGTTGAGCTAGATAGTCAAAGTGCCCGCTAGTTAACCTAAGTAGTACAAATGTCCGATAGGGATCCTACATAGTCCAAGTGCCCGCTAGTCCCCGCTAGGTAACCTAGACAGTCCAAGTGACCATTAGGTTACATACATAGTCCAAATGCCCGTTCGTTAACTTAGATAGTCCAAGTGCCCACTAGGTAACCTACATAGTCCAAGTGCCCGCTAGGTAACCTAAATAGTCCAAGGGCCCGCTAGTTATCCTAGATCGTCCAAGTGGCCGCTAGGTAACCTAGATAGTCCAAGTGCGCGCTAGGGTATGTACATAGTCCAAGTGCCTGCTAGGAAACCTAGATAGTCCAATTGCCCGCTAGTTAACCTACATAGTCCATGGGCCCGCTAGTTAACCTACATAGTCCAAGGTCTGCTAGTTAAGCTAGATAGTCCAAGTGCCCGCTACTTAACCTACATAGTAGGGGCCCGCTAGTTGACCTAGATAGTCAAAGTGCCCGCTAGTTAACCTAAGTAGTACAAATGTCCGATAGGGATCCTACATAGTCCAAGTGCCCGCTAGGTAACCTACATAGTCCAAGTGCCCATTCGTTAATCTAGATAGTCAAAGAGCACGCAAGGTAACCTAGACAGTCCAAATGCCCGCTAGATTACCTACATAGTCCAAGTGCCCGATAGGAAACCTACATAATCAAAATGCCCGGTAGGGAACCTACATAATCCAAGTGCCCGCTAGGGAACCTACATAGTCCAAGTGCCCGCTAGGCAACCTACATAGTCCAAGTGCCCGTTAGTTAACCTACATAGTCCAAGTGCCCATTAGGGTACATACATAGTCCAAGTGCCCGCTAAGTAACCTACATAGTCCAAGTTCCCGATGGTAACATAAATAGTCCAAATGCCCGCTAGGGAAACTACATAGTCCAAGTGCCTGCTAGTTAACCTAGATAGTCCAAGTGCCCGCTAGTTAACCTAGATAGTCTAAGTGCCCGTTAGTTAACCTAGATAGTCCAAGTGCCCACTAGGGGACGTACATAGTCCAATTGCCCGCTAGTTAACCTACATAGTCCAAGGTCCGTTTGTTAACCTAGATAGTCAAAGTGACTGCTAGGTAACCTAAATTTTCCAAGTGCCCGCTAGGGAACCTAAATAGTCCAAGTGCCTGCTAGGTAACTTAGATAGTCCAATTGTCCGTTAGCTAACCTAGATAGTCGAAGTGTCCGCTAGTTAACCTATATAATCCAAGTGCCCGTTCATTAACCTAGATAGGCCAAGTGTCCGCTAGGTAACCTAGATAGTCCAAGTGCCCGCTAGTTACCTACATAGTCCAAGTGCACGTTCGTTAACCTAGATAGTTTAAGTGCCCCTGGTTTCCAACATAGTCCAAGGGCCTGCTAGGTAACCTTGATAGTCCAAGTGCCTTCTAGTTAAACTACATAGTCCAAGTGGCCTCTAGATAACCTACATAGTCCAAGTGCCGACCAGGTAATCTAAGTAATCCAAATGCCCGCTAGGGAAACTACATAGTCCAAGTGCCCGCTAGTTAACCTAGATAGCACAAGTGCCCGCTAGTTTACGTAGATAGTCCAAGGGCCCGCTAGTTAATCTAGATGGTCCACATGCCCGCTAGTTAACCTAGCTAATCCAAGTGCCCGCTAGTTAACCTACATAGTCCAAGGGACCTCTAGTTAACCTAGGTAGTCCAAGTGCCCGCTAGGGTACGTACATAGTCCAAGTGCCCGCTAGGTAACCTATATAGTCCAAGTGCCCGCTAGGGTATGTACATAGTTCAAGTGCCCGCTAGGTTACCTACATAGTCCAAGTGCCCGTTCGTTAACCTAGATAGTCCAAGTGTCTGCTAGGTTACCTAGACAGTCCAAGTGCACGCTAGTTAACCTAAATAGTCCTAGTGCCCGATAGGGAACCTACATAATCCAAGAGCCCGCTAGAAACCTACATAGTCCAAATGCCCACTAGGCAACCTACATAGTCCAAGTGCCCGTTGCTTAACCTAGATAGTCCAAGTGCCCACTAGGGTATATACATAGTCCAAGTGCCCGCTAGGTAACCTACATAGTCCAAGTTCCCGATGGTAACATAAATAGTCCAAATGCCCGCAAGCGAAACTACATAGTCCAAGTGCCCGCTAGTTAACCTATATAGTCCAAGTGCCCGCTAGTAAACCTAGATAGTCCAAGGGCCCGCTAGTTAATCTAGATGGTCCAAGTGCCCGCTAGTTACCCTAGCTAATCCAAGTGCCCGCTAGTTAACCTACATAGTCCAAGGGCCCTCTAGTTAACCTAGATAGTCCATGTGCCCGCTAGGGTACGTACATAATCCAAGTGCACGCTAGGTAACCTAGATAGTCTAAGTGCCCGCTAGGGTATGTACATAGTTCAAGTGCCCGCTAGGTAACCTAGATTGTCCATGTGTCCGCTAGTTAACCTACATAGTCCAAGTGCCCGCTAGGTAACCTAGATAGTCCAAGGTCCTGCTAGTTAACCTACATAGTCCAATGCCCGATAGGGAACCTACATAGTCCACGTGCCCGCTGAGGAACCTAAATAGTCCAAGTGCCTGATAGGGAACCTATATATTCCAAGTGCCCGTTAGGGAACCTAGATAGTCCAAGTGCCCATAGGGAACCTATATAGTCCAAGTGCCCGCTAGGGAACCTGCATTGTGCAAGTGCCCGCTAGTTAACTTAGATAGTCCAAGTGCCCGCTAGTTAACCTACATAGTCCAAGGTCAGCTAGTTATCCTAGATAGTCCAAGTGCCCGCTAGTTAACCTACATTGTCCAAGGTCAGCTATTTAACCTAGATAGTCCAAGTTCCCGCTAGTTAACCTACATAGTCCAAGGGCCCGCTAGTTAACCTACATACTCCAAGTGCCCGATAGGGAACCTACATAATCCAAGTGCCCGATAGGGAACCTACATAGTCCAAGTGCCCGCTAGGCAACCTACATAGTCCAAGTGCCCGTTAGTTAACCTAGATAGTCCAAGTGCCCATTAGGGTACATACATAGTCCAAGTGCCCGCTAAGTAACCTACATAGTCCAAGTTCCCGATGGTAACATAAATAGTCCAAATGCCCGCTAGGGAAACTACATAGTCCAAGTGCCTGCTAGTTAACCTAGATAGTCCAAGTGCCTGCTAGTAAACCTACATAATCCATGGGCCCGCTAGTTAACCTACATAGTGCAAGGGCCCGCTAGTTAACCTAGATCGTGCAAGTGTCCACTAGTTAACCTAGATAGTCCAAGTGCCCGTTAGTTAACCTAGATAGTCCAAGTGCCCACTAGGGGACGTACATAGTCCAAGTGCCCGCTAGTTAACCTACATAGTCCAAGGTCCGTTTGTTAACCTAGATAGTCAAAGTGACTGCTAGGTAACCTAAATTGTCCAAATGTCCGCTAGGGAACCTACATAGTCCAAGTGCCCGCTAGGTAACTTAGATAGTCCAATTGTCCGTTAGCTAACCTAGATAGTCGAAGTGTCCGCTAGTTAACCTACATAGTCCAAGTGCCCGTTCATTAACCTACATAGGCCAAGTGCCCGCTAGGTAACCAAGACAGTCCAAGTGCCCGCTAGGTTACCTACATTGTCCAAGGGCCCGCTAGGTAACCTTGATAGTCCAAGTGCCTTCTAGTTAACCTACATAGTCCAAGTGGCCTCTAGGTAACCTACATTGTCCAAGTGCCGACTAGGTAACCTGAGTAATCCAAATGCCCGCTAGGGAAACTACATAGTCCAAGTGCCTGCTAGTTAACCTAGACAGTCCAAGTGCCTGCTAGTAAACCTACATAATCCATGGGCCCGCTAGTTAACCTACATAGTGCAAGGGCCCGCTAGTTAACCTAGATCGTGCAAGTGTCCACTAGTTAACCTACATAGTCCACGTGCCTGCTAGGTAACCTAGATAGTCCAAGTGCCTGCTAGTTAACCTAGATAGTCCAAGTGCCCGTTAGTTAACCTAGATAGTCCAAGTGCCCACTAGGGGACGTCCATACTCCAAGTGCCCGCAGTTAACCTACATACTCCAAGGTCCGTTAGTTAACCTAGATAGTCCAAGTGCCCGCTAGTTAACCTACATAGTACAAGGGCCCGCTAGTTGACCTAGATAGTCAAAGTGTCCGTTAGTTAACCTAAGTAGTACAAATGTCCGATAGGGATCCTACATAGTCCAAGTGCCCGCTAGTTTACCTACATAGTCCAAGTCCCCGCCAGGTAACCTAGACAGTCCATGTGACCATTAGGTTACATACATAGTCCAAGTGCCCGTTCGTTAACCTACATAGTCCAAGTGCCTGATAGGTAAACTACATAGTCCAAGTGCCCACTAGGTAACCTAGACAGTCCAATTGCCCGCTAGTTAAACTAGACAGTCCAAGTACCCGATAGGTTACCTACATAGTCCAAGTGCACGTTCGTTAACCTAGATAGCCCAAGTGCCCGCTGGTAACCTACATAGTCTATGTGCCCACTAGGCAACCTACATAGTCCAAGTGCCCGTTAGTTAACCTAGATAGTCCAAGTGGCCACTAGGGTACATACATAGTCCAAGTGCACGCTAGGTAACCTACATAGTCCAAGTTCCCGATGGTAACATAAATAGTCCAAATGCCCGCTAGGGAAACTATATAGTCCAAGTGCCTGCTAGTTAACCTAGACAGTCCAAGTGCCTGCTAGTAAACCTACATAATCCATGGGCCCGCTAGTTAACCTACATAGTGCAAGGGCCCGCAAGTTAACCTAGATCTTGCAAGTGTCCTCTAGTTAACCTACATTGTCCACGTGCCTGCTAGGTAACCTAGAAATTCAAGTGCCCGCTAGTTAACCTAGATAGTCCAAGTGCCCGTTAGTTAACCTTCATAGTCCAATGGCCCACTAGGGGATGTCCATAGTCCAAGTGCCCGCAGTTAACCTACATACTCCAAGGTCCGTTAGTTAACCTAGATAGTCCAAGCACCCGCTAGTTAACCTAAATAGTACAAGGGCCCGCTAGTTGCCTAGATAGTCAAAGTGCCCGCTAGTTAACCTAAGTAGTATAAATGTCCGATAGGGATCCTACATAGTCCAAGTGCCCGCTAGTTAACCTACATAGTCCAAGTCCCCGCTAGGTAACCTAGACAGTCCAAGTAACCATTAGGTTACATACATAGTCCAAGTGCCCGTTCGTTAACCTACATAGTCCAAGTACCCGCTAGGTAACCTACATAGTCCAAGTGCCTGCTAGGTAAACTACATAGTCCAAATGCCCACTAGGTAACCTAGACAGTCCAAATGCGCGCTAATTAACCTAGACAGTCCAAGTAATTGATAGGGAACCTACATAGTCCAAGTGCCCGCTAGGGGACCTACATAGTCCAAGTGCCCGTTAGTTAACCTAGATAGTCAAAGTGCCTGCTAGGTAACCTAGATTGTCCAAGTGTCTGCCAGTTAACCTACATAGTCCAAGTGCCCGCTAGGTAACCTAGATATTCCAATGGCCTGCTAGTTAACCTACATAGTCCAATGCCCAATTGGGAACCTACACAGTCCAAGTGCCCGCTGAGGAACCTACATAGTCCAAGTGCCCGATAGGGAACCTATATATTCCAAGTGCCCGTTAGGGAACCTAGATAGTCCAAGTGCCCATAGGGAACCTATATAGTCCAATGCCCGTTAGTGAACCTACATAGTCAAAGTGCCCTCTAGGGAACCTGCATTGTGCAAGTGCCCGCTAGTTAACCTAGATAGTCCAAGTGCCCGCTAGTTAACGTACATAGTCGAAGGTCAGCTAGTTAACCTAGATAGTCCAAGTGCCCGCTACTTATCCTACATAGTCGAAGGTCAGCTAGTTAACCTAGATAGTCCAAGTGTCCGCTAGTTAACCTACATAGTCCAAGTTCCCGTTAGGTAACCTAGATAGTACAATTGCCCGCAAGGTAACCTACATAGTCCAAGTGCCCGCTAGGTAACCTAGATATTCCAGGTTCCTGTTAGCTAACCTAGGTAATCCAAGTGCCCGCTAGGTAACCTACATAGTCCAAGTGCCCTTTCTTTAACCTAGATTGTCAAAGTGCTCGCTAGGTAACCTAGACTGTCCAATTGTCCGCTAGGTTAACTACATAGTCCAAGTGCACGTTCGTTAACCTAGATAGTCCAAGTGCCCGCTAGGTAACCTACATAGTCCAAGTTCCCGCTAGGTAACCTAGATAGTCCAATGCCCGTTACCTACTTAGATACTCCAATTGCCCGCTATGCAACATGCATAGTCTAAGTGCCCATTCGTTAACCTAGAATTCCAAATGCCCACTATGTAACCTAGACTGTCCAAGTTCATGCTAGGTTACCTACATAGTCCAAATGCCCGTTCGGCAACCTAGATAGTCCAAGTGCCCGCTAGTTAACCTACATAGTCCAAGTGCCCGCTAGGTAACCTAGATTGTCCAAGTGCCCGCTAGGTAACTTACATAGTCCAAGTGCCCGCTAGGTAACCTAGATAGTGCAAGTGCCCGTTCGTTAACCTAGATAGTCCAATTGCCCGCTAGGTAACCTAGACGTGCATGTGTCCGCTAGGTAACCTACATTGTCCATGTGCCCGTTCGTTAACCTAGATAGTCCAAGTACCCGCTAGGAAACCTAGACTGTCCATGTGCCCGCTAGGTTACCTACATAGTCCAAGTGCCCGTTAGTTAACCTAGATAGTCAAAGTGCCCGCTAGGAAACCTACATAGTCCAAGGGCCCGCTAGGTAACCTAGATAGTCCAAGTGCCCTCTAGGTAACCTAGAGTCCAAGTGCTCGCTAGTTAACCTACATAGTCTAAGTGCCCGCTATGTAACGTAGATAGTCAAAGTGCCCGTTAGGTAACCTAGATAGTCCAAGTGCCCGCTAGGTAACTTACATTGTCCATGTTCAAGCTAGGTAACCTAGATAGTCCAAGTGCCTGCTAAGCAACCTACATAGTCCAAGTGCCCTTTCGTTGACCTAGAAGTCCAAGTGCCCGCTAGGTTACCTGCATATTCCAAGTGCCCGTTCGTTAACTTAGATAGTCCAAGTGCCCACTAGGTAACCTACATAGTCCAAGTGCCCGCTAGGTAACCTATATAGTCCAAGTCACCGCTAGGTAACCTAGATAGTCCAAGGGCCCGCTGGTTATCCTACATAGTCCAAGGGCTCACTTGTTAACTTTGATAGTCCAAGTACCCGCTAGTTAACCTAGATCGTCCAAGTGCCCGCTAGTTAAACTAGATTGTCCAAGTGCCCGCTAGGGATCCTTCATAATCCAAGTGCCTGCTAGGTAACCTAGATAGTCCAAGTGGCCGCTAGTTAACCTAGATAGTCCTAGTGCCCATTAGTTAACCTAGATAGTCCAATTGCCCACTAGGGTGGTACATAATCCAAGTGCCTGCTAGGTAACCTAGATAGTCCAAGTGCCCGCTAGGTAACCTACATAGTCCAAGTTCCCGCTTGGTAACCTAAATAGTCCAAATGCCCGCTAGGGAAACTACATAGTACAAGTGCCTGCTAGTTAACCTAGGTAGTCCAAGTTCCTGCTGGTAAACCTACATAATCCATGGGCCCGCTAGTTAACCTACATGTGCAAGGGCCCGCTAGTTAACCTAGATCGTGCATGTCCACTAGTTAACCTACATAGTCCACGTGCCTGCTAGGTAACCTAGATAGTCCAAGTGCCCGGTAGTTAACCTAGATAGTTCAAGTGCCCGTTAGTTAACCTAGATAGTCCAAGTGCCCACTAGGGGACGTACATAGTCCAAGTGCCCGCTAGTTATCCTACATAGTCCAAGGTCCGTTTGTTAACCTAGATAGTCAAAGTGACTGCTAGGTAACCTAAATTGTCCAAGTGCCCGCTAGGGAACCTACATAGTCCAAGTGCCCGCTAGGTAACTTAGATAGTCCAATTGTCCATTAGCTAACCTAGATAGTCCAAGTGCCCGCTAGGTTACCTAGACAGTCCAAGTGCCCGCTAGTTAACCTACATAGTCCAAGTGCCCGATAGGGAACCTACATAATCCAAGTGCCCGATAGGGAATCTACATAATCCAAGTGCCCGCTAGGGAACCTACATAGTCCAAGTGCCCGCTAGGCAACCTACATAGTCCAAGTGCCCGTTAGTTAACCTAGATAGTCAAAGTGCCCGCTAGGAAACCTACATAGACGAAGGGCCCACTAGGTAACCTAGATAGTCCAAGTGCCCGCTAGGTAACCTAGAGTCCAAGTGCTCGCTAGTTAACCTACACAGTCTAAGTGCCCGCTATGTAACCTAGATAGTCAAAGTGCCCGTTAGGTAACCTAGATAGTCCAAGTGCCCGCTAGGTAACTTACATTGTTCATGTTCAAGCTAGGTAACCTAGATAGTCCAACTGCCCGCTAAGTAACCTACATTGTCCAAGTGCCCGTTCGTTAACCTAGAAGTCCAAGTGCCTGCTAGGTTACCTAGACATTCCAAGTGCCCGCTAGGTTACCTGCATATGCCAAGTGCCCGTTCGTTAACTTAGATAGTCCAAGTGCCCATTAGGTAACCTACATAGTCCAAGTGCCCACTAGGTAACCTATATAGTCCAAGTCACGGCTAGGGAACCTACATAATCCAAGTGCCCGCTAGGCAACCTACATAGTCCAAGTGCCCGTTCGTTAACCTAGAAGTCCAAGTGCCTGCTAGGTTATCTAGACATTCCAAGTGCCCGCTAGGTTACCTGCATATGCCAAGTGCCCGTTCGTTAACTTAGATAGTCCAAGTGCCCATTAGGTAACCTACATAGTCCAAGTGCCCACTAGGTAACCTATATAGTCCAAGTCACGGCTAGGGAACCTACATAATCCAAGTGCCCGCTAGGCAACCTACATAGTCCAAGTGCCCGTTAGTTAACCTAGATAGTCAAAGTGCCTGCTAGGTAACCTACATAGTCCAAGTTCCCGCTTGGTAACCTAAGTAGTCCAAATGCCCGCTAGGGAAACTACATAGTCCAAGTGCCCGCTAGTTAACCTAGATAGTCCAAGTGCCTGCTAGTAAATCTACATAATCTTTGGGCCCGCTAGTTAACCTACATAGTGCAAGGGCCCGCTAGTTAACCTAGAACGTGCAAGTGTCCACTAGTTAACCTACATAGTCCACGTGCCTGCTAGGTAACCTAGATAGTACAATTGCCCGCTAGTTAACATAGATAGTCCAAGTGCCCGTCAGTTAACCTTGATAGTCGAAGTGCCCACTAGGGGATGTCCATAATCCATGTGCCCGCAGTTAACCTACATACTCCAAGGTCCGTTAGTTAACCTAGATAGTCCAAGTGCCCGCTAGTTAACCTACATAGTACAAGGGCCCGCTAGTTAACCTACATAGTCCAAGTGCCCGATAGGGAACCTACATAATCCAAGTGCCCGATAGGGAATCTACATAATCCAAGTGCCCGCTAGGGAACCTAGATAGTCCAAGTGCCGGCTACTTAACCTACATAGTACAAGGGCCCGTTCGTTAACCTAGATAGTCCAAGTGCCCGCTAGGTTACCTAGACAGTCCAAGTGCCCGCTGTTTAACCTACATAGTCCAAGTGCCCGATAGGGAACCTACATAATCCAAGTGCCTGATAGGGAATCTACATAATCCAAGTGCCCGCTAGGGAACCTACATAGTCCAAGTGCCCGCTAGGCAACCTACATAGTCCAAGTGCCCGTTAGTTAACCTAGATAGTCAAACTGCTTGCTAGGTAACCTACATAGTCCAAGTTCACGCTTGGTAACCTAAATAGTCCAAATGCCCGCTAGGAAAACTACATAGTCCAAGTGCCCGCTAGTTAACCTAGATAGTCCAAGTGCCTGCTAGTAAACCTACATAATCCATGGGCCCGCTAGTTAACCTACATAGTGCAAGGGCCCGCTAGTTAACCTAGATCGTGCAAGTGTCCGCTAGTTAACCTACATAGTCCAAGTGCCCGCTAGGTAACCTAGATAGTCCAAGTGCCCGCTAGGGATCCTACATAATCCAAGTGCCTGCTAGGTAACCTAGATAGTCCAAGTGCCCGCTAGTTAACCTAGATAGTCCTAGTGCCCGTTAGTTAACCTAGATAGTCCAAGTGAGCGCTAGAGTATGTACATAGTCCAAGTGCCTGCTAGGAAACCTAGATAGTCCAAGTGCCCGCTAGTTAACCTACATAGTACAAGGGCCCGCTAGTTGACCTAGATAGTCCAAGTGCCTGCTAATTAACCTAGAGTCAAAGTGCCCGCTAGTTAACGTAAGTACTACAATTGTCCGATAGGGATCCTACATAGTCCAAGTGCCCGCTAGGTAACCTATATAGTCCAAGTGCCCATTCGTTAACCTAGATAGTCAAAGTGCCCGCTAGGTAACCTAGACTGTCCATGTGCCCGCTAGGTTACCTACATAGTCCAAGTGCCAGTTCGTTAACCTAGATAGTCCAAGTGCCCGCTAGGAAACCTACATAGTCCAAGGGCCCGCTAGGTAACCTAGATAGTCCAAGTGCCCGCTAGGTAACCTAGAGTCCAAGTGCTCGCTAGTTACCCTACATAGTCTAAGTGCCCGCTATGTAACCTAGATAGTCAAAGTGCCCGTTAGGTAACCTAGATAGTCCAAGTGCCCGCTAGGTAATTTACATTGTCCATGTTCAAGCTAGGTAACCTACATAGTCCAAGTGCCCGCTAAGCAACCTACATTGTCCAAGTGCCCGTTCGTTAACCTAGAAGTCCAAGTGCCCGCTAGGTAACCTAGACATTCCAAGTGCCCGCTAGGTTACCTGCATATTCCAAGTGCCCGTTCGTTAACTTAGATAGTCCAAGTGCCCACTAGGTAACCTACATAGTCCAAGTGCCCGCTAGGTAACCTATATAGTCCAAGTCACCGCTAGGTAACCTAGATAGTCCAAGGGCCCGCTGGTTAACCTACATAGTCCAAGGGCTCACTTGTTAACTTTGATAGTCCAAGTACTCGCTAGTTAACCTAGATCGTCCAAGTGACCGCTAGTTAAACTAGATAGTCCAAGTGCCCGCTAGGTTACCTAGACAGTCCAAGTGCCCGCTAGTTAACCTACATAGTCCAAGTGCCCGATAGGGAACCTACATAATCCAAGTGCCCGATAGGGTATCTACATAATCCAAGTGCCCGCTAGGGAACCTACATAGTCCAATTGCCCGCTAGGCAACCTACATTGTCCAAGTGCCCGTTAGTTATCCTAGATAGTCAATGTGCCTGCTAGGTAACCTACATAGTCCAAGTTCCCGCTTGGTAACCTAAATAGTCCAAATGCCCGCTAGGGAAACTACATAGTCCAAGTGCCCGCTAGTTAACCTAGATAGTCCAAGTGCCTGCTAGTAAACCTACATAATCCATGGGCCCGCTAGTTAACCTACATAGTGCAAGGGCCCGTTAGTTAACCTATCTTGCAAGTGTCCACTAGTTAACCTACATAGTCCACGTGCCTGCTAGGTAACCTAGATAGTCCAAGTGCCCGCTAGTTAACCTAGATAGTCCAAGTGCCCGTTAGTTAACCTTGATAGTCCAAGTGCCCACTAGGGGATGTCCATAGTCCATGTGCCCGCAGTTAACCTACATACTCCAAGGTCCGTTAGTTAACCTAGATAGTCCAAGTGCCCGCTAGTTAACCTACATAGTAAAAGGGCCCGCTAGTTAACCTACATAGTCCAAGTGCCCGATAGGGAACCTACATAATCCAAGTGCCCGATAGGGAATCTACATAATCCAAGTGCCCGCTAGGGAACCTAGATAATCCAAGTGCCCGCTACTTAACCTACATTGTCCAAGTGCCCGTTCGTTAACCTAGATAGTCCAAGTGCCCGCTAGGTTACCTAGACAGTCCAAGTGCCCGCTAGGTTACCTGCATATTCCAAGTGCCCGTTCGTTAACTTAGATATTCCAAGTGCCCACTAGGTAACCTACATAGTCCAAGTGCCCGCTAGGTAACCTATATAGTCCAAGTCACCGCTAGGTAACCTAGATAGTCCAAGGGCCCGCTGGTTAACCTACACAGTCCAAGGGCTCACTTGTTAACTTTGATAGTCCAAGTACTCGCTAGTTAACCTAGATCGTCCAAGTGACCGCTAGTTAAACTAGATAGTCCAAGTGCCCCTAGGTTACCTAGACAGTCCAAGTGCCCGCTAGTTAACCTACATAGTCCAAGTGCCCGATAGGGAACCTACATAATCCAAGTGCCCGATAGGGTATCTACATAATCCAAGTGCCCGCTAGGGAACCTACATAGTCCAATTGCCCGCTAGGCAACCTACATTGTCCAAGTGCCCGTTAGTTATCCTAGATAGTCAATGTGCCTGCTAGGTAACCTACATAGTCCAAGTTCCCGCTTGGTAACCTAAATAGTCCAAATGCCCGCTAGGGAAACTACATAGTCCAAGTGACCGCTAGTTAACCTAGATAGTCCAAGTGCCTGCTAGTAAACCTACATAATCCATGGGCCCGCTAGTTAACCTACATAGTGCAAGGGCCCGCTAGTTAACCTAGATCTTGCAAGTGTCCACTAGTTAACCTACATAGTCCACGTGCCTGCTAGGTAACCTAGATAGTCCAAGTGCCCGCTAGTTAACCTAGATAGTCCAAGTGCCCGTTAGTTAACCTTGATAGTCCAAGTGCCCACTAGGGGATGTCCATAGTCCATGTGCCCGCAGTTAACCTACATACTCCAAGGTCCGTTAGTTAACCTAGATAGTCCAAGTGCCCGCTAGTTAACCTACATAGTAAAAGGGCCCGCTAGTTAACCTACATAGTCCAAGTGCCCGATAGGGAACCTACATAATCCAAGTGCCCGATAGGGAATCTACATAATCCAAGTGCCCGCTAGGGAACCTAGATAATCCAAGTGCCCGCTACTTAACCTACATAGTACAAGGGCCCGATCGTTAACCTAGATAGTCCAAGTGCCCGCTAGGTTACCTAGACAGTCCAAGTGCCCGCTAGTTAACCTACATAGTCCAAGTGCCTGATAGGGAACCTACATAATCCAAGTGCCCGATAGGGAACCAACATAGTCCAAGTGCCCGCTAGGCAACCTACATAGTCCAAGTGCCCGTTAGTTAACCTAGATAGTCAAAGTGCCTGCTAGGTAACCTACATAGTCCAAGTTCCCGCTTGGTAACCTAAGTAGTCCAAATGCCCGCTAGGGAAACAACATAGTCCAAGTGCCCGATAGTTAACCTAGATAGTCCAAGTACCTGCTAGTAAACCTACATAATCCATGGCCCCGCTAGTTAACCTACATAGTGCAAGGGCCCGCTAGTTAACCTAGATCGTGCAAGTGTCCGCTAGTTAACCTACATAGTCCAAGTGCCCGCTAGGTAACCTAGATAGTCCAAGTGCCCACTAGGGATCCTACATAATCCAAGTGCCTGCTAGGGAACCTAGATAGTCCAAGTGCCCGCTAGTTAACCTAGATAGTCCTAGTGCCCGTTAGTTAACCTAGATAGTCCAAGTGCGCGCTAGGGCATGTACATAGTCCAAGTGCCTGCTAGGAAACCTAGATAGTCCAAGTGCCCGCTAGTTAACCTACATAGTATGAGGGCCCGCTAGATGACCTAAATAGTCCATGTGCCCGCTAATTAACCTAGAGTCAAAGTGCCCGTTAGTTAAAGTAAGTACTACAATTGTCCGATAGGGATCCTACATAGTCCAAGTGCCCGCTAGGTTACCTACATAGTCCAAGTGCCTGTTCGTTAACCTAGATAGTCCAAGTGCCCCTAGGTTACCTAGACAGTCCAAGTGCCCGCTAGTTAACCTACATAATCCAAGTGCCCGATAGGGAACCTACATAATCCAAGTGCCCGATAGGGAATCTACATAATCCAAGTGCCCGCTAGGGAACATACATAGTCCAAGTGCCCGCTAGGCAACCTACATAGTCCAAGTGCCCATTAGTTAACCTAGATAGTCAAAGTGCCTGCTAGGTAACCTAAATAGTCCAAGTTCCCGCTTGGTAACCTAAATAGTCCAAATGCCCGCTAGGGAAACTACATAGTCCAAGTGCCCGCTAGTTAACCTAGATAGTCCAAGTGCCTGCAAGTAAACCTACATAATCCATGGGCCCACTAGTTAACCTACATAGTACAAGGCCCGCTAGTTGACCTAGATAGTCCAAGTGCCCGCTAATTAACCTAGAGTCAAAGTGCCCGCTAGTTAACGTAAATACTACAATTGTCCGATAGGGATCCTACATAGTCCAAGTGCCCGCTAGGTAACCTATATAGTCCAAGTGCCCGTTCGTTAACCTAGATAGTCCAAGTGCCCGCTAGGTTACGTAGACACTCCAAGTGCCCGCTAGTTAACCTACATAGTCCAAGTGCCCGATAGGGAACCTACATAATCCAAGTGCCCGATATGGAATCTACATAATCCAAGTGCCCGCTAGGGAACCTACATAGTCCAAGTGCCCGCTAGGCAACCTACATAGTCCAAGTGCCCGTTAGTTAACCTAGATAGTCAAAGTGCCTGCTAGGTAACCTACATAGTCCAAGTTCCCGCTTGGTAACCTAAATAGTCCAAATGCCCGCTAGGGAAACTACATAGTCCAAGTGCCCACTCGTTAACCTAGATAGTCCAAGTGCCTGCTAGTAAACCTACACAATCCATTAGCCCGCTAGTTAACCTACATAGTGCAAGGGCCCGCTAGTTAACCTACATAGTCCACGTGCCTGCTAGGTAACCTAGATAGTCCAAGTGCCCGCTAGTTAACCTAGATAGTCCAAGTGCCCGTTAGTTAACCTTGATAGTCCAAGTGCCCACTAGGGGATGTCCATAGTCCATGTGCCCGCAGTTAACCTACATACTCCAAGGTCCGTTAGTTAACCTAGATAGTCCACGTGCCCGCTAGTTAACCTACATAATACAAGGGCCCGCTAGTTAACCTACATAGTAAAAGTGCCCGATAGGGAACCTACATAATCCAAGTGGCCGATAGGGAATCTACATAATCCAATTGCCCGCAAGGGAACCTAGATAGTCCAAGTGCCCGCTACTTAACCTACATAGTACAAGGACCCGTTCGTTAACCTAGATAGTCCAAGTGCCCGCTAGGTTACCTAGACAGTCCAAGTGCCCGCTAGTTAACCTACATAGTCCAAGTGCCCGATAGGGAACCTACATCATCCAAGTGCCCGATAGGGAATCTACATAATCCAAGTGCCCGCTAGGGAACCTACATAGTCCAAGTGCCCGCTAGGCAACTTACATAGTCCAAGTGCCCGTTAGTTAACCTAGATAGTCAAACTGCCTGCTAGGTAACCTACATAGTCTAAGTTCACGCTTGGTAACCTAAATAGTCCAAATGCCCGCTAGGAAAACTACATAGTCCAAGTGCCCGCTAGTTAACCTAGATAGTCCAAGTGCCTGCTAGTAAACCTACATAATCCATGGGCCCGCTAGTTAACCTACATAGTGCAAGGGACCGCTAGTTAACCTAGATCGTGCAAGTGTCCGCTAGTTAACCTACATAGTCCAAGTGCCCGCTAGGTAACCTAGATAGTCCAAGTGCCCGCTAGGGATCCTACATAATCCAAGTGCCTGCTAGGTAACCTAGATAGTCCAAGTGCCCGCTAGTTAACCTAGATAGTCCTAGTGCCCGTTAGTTAACCTAGATAGTCCAAGTGAGCGCTAGAGTATGTACATAGTCCAAGTGCCTGCTAGGAAACCTAGATAGTCCAAGTGCCCGCTAGTTAACCTACATAGTACAAGGACCCGCTAGTTGACCTAGATAGTCCAAGTGCCCGCTAATTAACCTAGAGTCAAAGTGCCCGCTAGTTAACGTAAGTACTACAATTGTCCGATAGGGATCCTACATAGTCCAAGTGCCCGCTAGGTAACCTATATAGTCCAAGTGCCCATTCGTTAACCTAGATAGTCAAAGTGCCCGCTAGGTAACCTAGACTGTCCATGTGCCCGCAAGGTTACCTACATAGTCCAAGTGCCCGTTCGTTAACCTAGATAGTCCAAGTACCCGTTGGTAAACTAGAGTCCAAATGCTCGCTAGTTACCCTACATAGTCTAAGTGCCCGCTATGTAACCTAGATAGTCAAAGTGCCCGTTAGGTAACCTAGATAGTCCAAGTGCCCGCTAGGTAATTTACATTGTCCATGTTCAAGCTAGGTAACCTAGATAGTCCAAGCGCCCGCTAAGCAACCTACATTGTCCAAGTGCCCGTTCGTTAACCTAGAAGTCCAAGTGCCCGCTAGGTAACCTAGACATTCCAAGTGCCTGCTAGGTTACCTGCATATTCCAAGTGCCCGTTCATTAACTTAGATATTCCAAGTGCCCACTAGGTAACCTACATAGTCCAAGTGCCCGCTAGGTAACCTATAGAGTCCAAGTCACCGTTAGGTAACCTAAATTGTCCAAGGGCCCGCTGGTTAACCTACATAGTCCAAGGGCTCACTTGTTAACTTTGATAGTCCAAGTACTCGCTAGTTAACCTAGATCGTCCAAGTGACCGCTAGTTAAACTAGATAGTCCAAGTGCCCGCTAGGTTACCTAGACAGTCCAAGTGCCCGCTAGTTAACCTACATAGTCCAAGTGCCCGATAGGGAACCTACATAATCCAAGTGCCCGATAGGGTATATACATAATCCAAGTGCCCGCTAGGGAACCTACATAGTCCAATTGCCCGCTAGGCAACCTACATTGTCCAAGTGCCCGTTAGTTAACCTAGATAGTCAAAATGCCTGCTAGGTAACCTACATAGTCCAAGTTCCCGCTTGGTAACCTAAATAGTCCAAATGCCCGCTAGGGAAACTACATAGTCCAAGTGCCCGCTAGTTAACCTAGATAGTCCAAGTGCCTGCTAGTAAACCTACATAATCCATGGGCCCGCTAGTTAACCTACATAGTGCAAGGGCCCGCTAGTTAAGCTAGATCTTGCAAGTGTCCACTAGTTAACCTACATAGTCCACGTGCCTGCTAGGTAACCTAGATAGTCCAAGTGCCCGCTAGTTAACCTAGATAGTCCAAGTGCCCGTTAGTTAACCTTGATAGTCCAAGTGCCCACTAGGGGATGTCCATAGTCCATGTGCCCGCAGTTAACCTACATACTCCAAGGTCCGTTAGTTAACCTAGATAGTCCAAGTGCCCGCTAGTTAACCTACATAGTACAAGGGCCCGCTAGTTAACCTACATAGTCCAAGTGCCCGATAGGGAACCTACGTAATCCAAGTGCCCGATAGGGAATTTACATAATCCAAGTGCCCGCTAGGGAACCTAGATATTCCAAGTGCCCGCTACTTAACCTACATAGTACAAGGGCCCGTTCGTTAACCTAGATAGTCCAAGTGCCCGCTAGGTTACCTAGACAGTCCAAGTGCCCGCTAATTAACCTACATAGTACAAGTGCCCGATAGGGAACCTACATAATCCAAGTGCCCGATAGGGAATCTACATAATCCAAGTGCCCGCTAGGGAACCTACATAGTCCAAGTGCCCGCTAAGCAACCTACATAGTCCAAGTGCCCGTTAGTTAACCTGGATAGTCAAAGTGCCTGCTAGGTAACCTACATAGTCCACGTTCCCGCTTGGTAACCTTAATAGTCCAAATGCCCGCTAGGGAAACTACATTGTCCAAGTGCCCGCTAGTTAACCTAGATAGTCCAAGTGCCTGCTAGTAAACCTACATAATCCATGGGCCCGCTAGTTAACCTACATAGTGCAAGGGCCCGCTAGTTAACCTAGATCTTGCAAGTGTCCGCTAGTTAACCTACATATCCAAGTGCCCGCTAGGTAACCTAGATAATCCAAGTGCCCGCTAGTTAACCTAGATAGTCCTAGTGCCCGTTAGTTAACCTAGATAGTCCAAGTGCGCGCTAGGTATGTACATAGTCCAAGTGCCTGCTAGGAAACCTAGATAGTCCAAGTGCCCGCTAGTTAACCTACATAGTACAAGGGCCCGCTAGTTGACCTAGATAGTCCAAGTGCCCGCTAATTAACCTAGAGTCAAAGTGCCCGCTAGTTAACGTAAGTACTACAATTGTCCGATAGGGATCCGACATAGTCCAAGTGCCCGCTAGGTAACCTATATAGTCCAAGTGCCCATTCGTTAACCTAGATAGTCAAAATGCCCGCTAGGTAACCTAGACTGTCCATGTGCCCGCTAGGTTACCTACATAGTCCAAGTGCCCGTTCGTTAACCTAGATAGTCCAAGTGCCCGCTAGGACACCTACATAGACCAAGGGCCCGCTAGGTAACCTAGATAGTCCAAGTGCCCGCTAGGTAACCTAGAGTCCAATTGCTCGCTAGTTAACCTACATAGTCTAAGTGCCGGCTATGTAACCTAGATAGTCAAAGTGCCTGTTAGGTAACCTAGATAGTCCAAGTGCCCGCTAGGTAACTTACATTGTCCATGTTCAAGCTAGGTAACCTAGATAGTCCAAGTGCCCGCTAAGCAACCTACATTGTCCAAGTGCCCGTTCGTTAACCTAGAAGTCCAAGTGCCCGCTAGGTAACCTAGACATTCCAAGTGCCCGCTAGGTTACCTGCATATTCCAAGTGCCCGTTCTTAACTTAGATAGTCCAAGTGCCCACTAGGTAACCTACATAGTCCAAGTGCCCGCTAGGTAACCTATATAGTCCAAGTCACCGTTAGGTAACCTAGATAGTCCAAGGGCCCGCTGGTTAACCTACATAGTCCAAGGGCTCACTTCTTAACTTTGATAGTCCAAGTACCCGCTAGTTAACCTAGATCGTCCAAGTGCCCGCTAGTTAAACTAGATTGTCCAAGTGCCCGCTAGGGATCCTTCATAATCCAAGTGCCTGCTAGGTAACCCAGATAGTCCAAGTGGCCGCTAGTTAACCTAGATAGTCCAATTGCCCACTAGGGGACGTACATAGTCCAAGTGCCCACTAGGTAACCTAGATAGTCCAAGTGCGCGCTAGGGTATGTACATAGTCCAAGTGCCTGCTAGGAAACCTAGATAGTCCTAGTGCCCGCTACTTAACCTACATAGTACAAGGGCCCGTTCGTTAACCTAGATAGTCCATGTGCCCGCTAGGTTACCTAGACAGTCCAAGTGCCCGCTAGTTAACCTACATAGTCCAAGTGCCCCATAGGGAACCTACATAATCCAAGTGCCCGATAGGGAATCTACATAATCCAAGTGCCCGATAGGGAACCTACATAGTCCAAGTGCCCGCTAGGCAACCTACATATTCCAAGTGCCCGTTAGTTAACCTAGATAGTCAAAGTGCCTGCTAGGTAACCTACATAGTCCAAGTTCCCTCTTGGTAACCTAAGTAGTCCAAATGCCCACTAGGGAAACTACATAGTCCAGTGCCCGCTAGTTAACCAAGATAGTCCAAGTACCTGCTAGTAAACCTACATAATCCATGGGCCCGCTAGTTAACCTACATAGTGCAATGGCCCGCTAGTTAACCTAGATCGTGCAAGTGTCCGCTAGTTAACCTACATAGTCCAAGTGACCGCTAGGTAACCTAGATAGTCCAAGTGCCCACTAGGGATCCTACATAATCCAAGTGCCTGCTAGGTAACCTAGATAGTCCAAGTGCCCGCTAGTTAACCTAGATAGTCCTAGTGCCCGTTAGTTAACCTAGATAGTCCAAGTGCGCGCTAGGGTATGTACATAGTCCAAGTGCCTGCTAGGAAACATAGATAGTCCAAGTGCCCGCTAGTTAACCTACATAGTACAAGGGCCCGCTAGTTGACCTAGATAGTCCAAGTGCCCGCTTATTAACCTAGAGTCAAAGTGCCCGCTAGTTAACGTAAGTACTACAATTGTCCGATAGGGATCCTACATAGTCCAGGTTCCCGCTAGGTAACCTATATAGTCCAAGTGCCCATTCGTTAACCTAGATAGTCAAAGTGCCCGCTAGGTTACCTACATAGTCCAAGTGCCCGTTCGTTAACCTAGATAGTCCAAGTGCCCGCTAGGTTACCTAGACAGTCCAAGTGCCCGCTAGTTAAACTACATAGTCCAAGTGCCCGATAGGGATCCTTCATAATCCAAGTGCCTGCTAGGTAACCCAGATAGTCCAAGTGCCCGTTAGTTAACCTAGATAGTCAAATGCCTGCAAGGTATCCTAAATTGTCCAAGAGCCCGCTAGTTAACCTAGATAGTCCTAGTGCCCGTTAGTTAACCTAGATAGTCCAAGTGCGCGCTAGGGTATGTACATAGTCCAAGTGCCTGCTAGGAAACCTAGATAGTCCAAGTGCCCGCTAGGGAACCTACATAGTCCAAGTGCCCGCTAGGTAACCTAGATAGTCCAATTGCCCGCTAGTTAACCTACATAGTCCAAGTGCCCGCTAGGTAACCTAGATTGTCCAAGTGCCCGCTAGGTAACTTACATAGTCCAAGTGCCCGCTAGGTAACCTAGAGAGTGCAAGTGCCCGTTCGTTAACCTAGATAGTCCAATTGCCCGCTAGGTAACCTAGACGTGCATGTGTCCGCTAGGTAACCTACATTGTCCATGTGCCCGTTCGTTAACCTAGATAGTCCAAGTACCCGCTAGGAAACCTAGACTGTCCATGTGCCCGCTAGGTTACCTACATAGTCCAAGTGCCCGTTAGTTAACCTAGATAGTCAAAGTGCCCGCTAGGAAACCTACATAGTCCAAGGGCCCGCTAGGTAACCTAGATAGTCCAAGTGCCCTCTAGGTAACCTAGAGTCCAAGTGCTCGCTAGTTAACCTACATAGTCTAAGTGCCCGCTATGTAACGTAGATAGTCAAAGTGCCCGTTAGGTAACCTAGATAGTCCAAGTGCCCGCTAGGTAACTTACATTGTCCATGTTCAAGCTAGGTAACCGAGATAGTCCAAGTGCCTGCTAAGCAACCTACATAGTCCAAGTGCCCTTTCGTTGACCTAGAAGTCCAAGTGCCCGCTAGGTAACCTAGACATTCCAAGTGCCCGCTAGGTTACCTGCATATTCCAAGTGCCCGTTCGTTAACTTAGATAGTCCAAGTGCCCACTAGGTAACCTACATAGTCCAAGTGCCCGCTAGGTAACCTATATAGTCCAAGTCACCGCTAGGTAACCTAGATAGTCCAAGGGCCCGCTGGTTATCCTACATAGTCCAAGGGCTCACTTGTTAACTTTGATAGTCCAAGTACCCGCTAGTTAACCTAGATCGTCCAAGTGCCCGCTAGTTAAACTAGATTGTCCAAGTGCCCGCTAGGGATCCTTCATAATCCAAGTGCCTGCTAGGTAACCTAGATAGTCCAAGTGGCCGCTAGTTAACCTAGATAGTCCTAGTGCCCATTAGTTAACCTAGATAGTCCAATTGCCCACTAGGGTGGTACATAATCCAAGTGCCTGCTAGGTAACCTAGATAGTCCAAGTGCCCGCTAGGTAACCTACATAGTCCAAGTTCCCGCTTGGTAACCTAAATAGTCCAAATGCCCGCTAGGGAAACTACATAGTACAAGTGCCTGCTAGTTAACCTAGGTAGTCCAAGTTCCTGCTGGTAAACCTACATAATCCATGGGCCCGCTAGTTAACCTACATGTGCAAGGGCCCGCTAGTTAACCTAGATCGTGCATGTCCACTAGTTAACCTACATAGTCCACGTGCCTGCTAGGTAACCTAGATAGTCCAAGTGCCCGGTAGTTAACCTTGATAGTCCAAGTGCCCACTAGGGGATGTCCATAGTCCATGTGCCCGCAGTTAACCTACATACTCCAAGGTCCGTTAGTTAACCTAGATAGTCCACGTGCCCGCTAGTTAACCTACATAATACAAGGGCCCGCTAGTTAACCTACATAGTAAAAGTGCCCGATAGGGAACCTACATAATCCAAGTGGCCGATAGGGAATCTACATAATCCAATTGCCCGCAAGGGAACCTAGATAGTCCAAGTGCCCGCTACTTAACCTACATAGTACAAGGACCCGTTCGTTAACCTAGATAGTCCAAGTGCCCGCTAGGTTACCTAGACAGTCCAAGTGCCCGCTAGTTAACCTACATAGTCCAAGTGCCCGATAGGGAACCTACATAATCCAAGTGCCCGATAGGGAATCTACATAATCCAAGTGCCCGCTAGGGAACCTACATAGTCCAAGTGCCCGCTAGGCAACTTACATAGTCCAAGTGCCCGTTAGTTAACCTAGATAGTCAAACTGCCTGCTAGGTAACCTACATAGTCTAAGTTCACGCTTGGTAACCTAAATAGTCCAAATGCCCGCTAGGAAAACTACATAGTCCAAGTGCCCGCTAGTTAACCTAGATAGTCCAAGTGCCTGCTAGTAAACCTACATAATCCATGGGCCCGCTAGTTAACCTACATAGTGCAAGGGACCGCTAGTTAACCTAGATCGTGCAAGTGTCCGCTAGTTAACCTACATAGTCCAAGTGCCCGCTAGGTAACCTAGATAGTCCAAGTGCCCGCTAGGGATCCTACATAATCCAAGTGCCTGCTAGGTAACCTAGATAGTCCAAGTGCCCGCTAGTTAACCTAGATAGTCCTAGTGCCCGTTAGTTAACCTAGATAGTCCAAGTGAGCGCTAGAGTATGTACATAGTCCAAGTGCCTGCTAGGAAACCTAGATAGTCCAAGTGCCCGCTAGTTAACCTACATAGTACAAGGACCCGCTAGTTGACCTAGATAGTCCAAGTGCCCGCTAATTAACCTAGAGTCAAAGTGCCCGCTAGTTAACGTAAGTACTACAATTGTCCGATAGGGATCCTACATAGTCCAAGTGCCCGCTAGGTAACCTATATAGTCCAAGTGCCCATTCGTTAACCTAGATAGTCAAAGTGCCCGCTAGGTAACCTAGACTGTCCATGTGCCCGCAAGGTTACCTACATAGTCCAAGTGCCCGTTCGTTAACCTAGATAGTCCAAGTACCCGTTGGTAAACTAGAGTCCAAATGCTCGCTAGTTACCCTACATAGTCTAAGTGCCCGCTATGTAACCTAGATAGTCAAAGTGCCCGTTAGGTAACCTAGATAGTCCAAGTGCCCGCTAGGTAATTTACATTGTCCATGTTCAAGCTAGGTAACCTAGATAGTCCAAGCGCCCGCTAAGCAACCTACATTGTCCAAGTGCCCGTTCGTTAACCTAGAAGTCCAAGTGCCCGCTAGGTAACCTAGACATTCCAAGTGCCTGCTAGGTTACCTGCATATTCCAAGTGCCCGTTCGTTAACTTAGATATTCCAAGTGCCCACTAGGTAACCTACATAGTCCAAGTGCCCGCTAGGTAACCTATAGAGTCCAAGTCACCGTTAGGTAACCTAAATAGTCCAAGGGCCCGCTGGTTAACCTACATAGTCCAAGGGCTCACTTGTTAACTTTGATAGTCCAAGTACTCGCTAGTTAACCTAGATCGTCCAAGTGACCGCTAGTTAAACTAGACAGTCCAAGTGCCCGCTAGTTAACCTACATAGTCCAAGTGCCCGATAGGGAACCTACATAATCCAAGTGCCCGATAGGGTATATACATAATCCAAGTGCCCGCTAGGGAACCTACATAGTCCAATTGCCCGCTAGGCAACCTACATTGTCCAAGTGCCCGTTAGTTAACCTAGATAGTCAAAATGCCTGCTAGGTAACCTACATAGTCCAAGTTCCCGCTTGGTAACCTAAATAGTCCAAATGCCCGCTAGGGAAACTACATAGTCCAAGTGCCCGCTAGTTAACCTAGATAGTCCAAGTGCCTGCTAGTAAACCTACATAATCCATGGGCCCGCTAGTTAACCTACATAGTGCAAGGGCCCGCTAGTTAAGCTAGATCTTGCAAGTGTCCACTAGTTAACCTACATAGTCCACGTGCCTGCTAGGTAACCTAGATAGTCCAAGTGCCCGCTAGTTAACCTAGATAGTCCAAGTGCCCGTTAGTTAACCTTGATAGTCCAAGTGCCCACTAGGGGATGTCCATAGTCCATGTGCCCGCAGTTAACCTACATACTCCAAGGTCCGTTAGTTAACCTAGATAGTCCAAGTGCCCGCTAGTTAACCTACATAGTACAAGGGCCCGCTAGTTAACCTACATAGTCCAAGTGCCCGATAGGGAACCTACGTAATCCAAGTGCCCGATAGGGAATTTACATAATCCAAGTGCCCGCTAGGGAACCTAGATATTCCAAGTGCCCGCTACTTAACCTACATAGTACAAGGGCCCGTTCGTTAACCTAGATAGTCCAAGTGCCCGCTAGGTTACCTAGACAGTCCAAGTGCCCGCTAATTAACCTACATAGTACAAGTGCCCGATAGGGAACCTACATAATCCAAGTGCCCGATAGGGAATCTACATAATCCAAGTGCCCGCTAGGGAACCTACATAGTCCAAGTGCCCGCTAAGCAACCTACATAGTCCAAGTGCCCGTTAGTTAACCTGGATAGTCAAAGTGCCTGCTAGGTAACCTACATAGTCCACGTTCCCGCTTGGTAACCTTAATAGTCCAAATGCCCGCTAGGGAAACTACATTGTCCAAGTGCCCGCTAGTTAACCTAGATAGTCCAAGTGCCTGCTAGTAAACCTACATAATCCATGGGCCCGCTAGTTAACCTACATAGTGCAAGGGCCCGCTAGTTAACCTAGATCTTGCAAGTGTCCGCTAGTTAACCTACATATCCAAGTGCCCGCTAGGTAACCTAGATAATCCAAGTGCCCGCTAGTTAACCTAGATAGTCCTAGTGCCCGTTAGTTAACCTAGATAGTCCAAGTGCGCGCTAGGTATGTACATAGTCCAAGTGCCTGCTAGGAAACCTAGATAGTCCAAGTGCCCGCTAGTTAACCTACATAGTACAAGGGCCCGCTAGTTGACCTAGATAGTCCAAGTGCCCGCTAATTAACCTAGAGTCAAAGTGCCCGCTAGTTA